>NC_092499.1:131529989-131802489 GCF_047511675.1 Marmota flaviventris
GTAATGTTTAGCACTAGGTCCAGGATTAGGGTTAGAGTTAAACGAGGTGTAGGGCTTGGATTAGGGCTATGTTTTGGTTTAGGTTAGGGCTAGGTTTAGGGCTACAGCTAATGTAAGAACTAGGGTTATGATTAGGGCTACTTTTAGTGTTAGGTTCAGGGCTATGTCTATTTTTAGGTTTAGGTTTATTTTTAGGGTGATGTTAGAGGTAGGGTTAGTTACTGGGTCAGAGTCAGGGTCAAGGTTAGTTTTAGTGTTAGGATAGTTCTAGAATTAGGCTAGGGTTAGGCCAGGTGTTGGGTCAAGTTTTGGTTTAGGTTAAAGTTTAGGGCTATGGCTTGTTTTTGTTTTAGGGCAAGAACTAGGTTAGGGCTAGTTTTAGAATTAGCATTAGTGTTAAGGCTAATGTTAGTGTGTGGTTTACCGTTAGGTTTAGGGTTAGATTTAGAGTTATGGTTAGATCTAAGGTTAGGACTAGGGCTCGGTTAGGGCTAAGCTTAGGGCAAGTGTTAGGGTTATGGTAAGAGATAGGGTTAGACTAGGAGTAGGGTTAGGGTGAGAGTTGGAGTTAGTCCTAGTGCTAGTGTTATAGTTAGTGTTAGGGATAAATTAGGGCTAGAATCAGGTCTAGGGTTAGTTGTAGGTTTAGTTCTAGGACTAGGGTTAGGGTTAATTTTAGAGGAAGGGATGGGGTTATAGCTTGGTTTAGAAATAGGGCAAGGGATAAAATTAGGGATAGGGCTAATTTAGGATACAGGTTAGGATCAAGGCTAGGTTTAGGGCTAGGATAAGGGCTAGCGTTTGTGTTAGGGTTATGACAAGTATTAGGGCTATGGCTAATATCATGTGTAGGTTTACGGTTAGGGATAGTTTTAGGGTAAGGTTTATGGCTAGGTCCAGTGTCAGAGTTAGGTTTAGGGTAAGTTTCAGGTTTAGAGCTAAGGGTGTTAAAATGGTCAGGGTCAGGTTTTGGGTTTGGGAAGGTTAAGGTTTAGGGTTAGTACTCAAATTAGCGTTATGGTTAGAGTTAGGATTAGGGTAATGGATAGGGTTAGGTTTATGCTTCAGTTTAGGTTTAGAATTCAGATTAGGTTTAGGGTAATGGATAGGGTTAGGGTTAGGCCTAGGGTTAGCATTAGGGTTATGGTTATCATTAGGGTAATTGATAGGGATAGATCAAGTGTTAGAGACAGAGTTATGGTTAGGATTACAGCTAGATTAAGGGTTAGCGTTAGGGTTAAGGCTAGGATTAGGGTTAGGTTTAGGGTTTGAGCTAGGGTTAGTGCCAAGTATACAGTTAGGTTTAGGTTTAGGACTAGGGTTAGGGTTATGGTTAGGGTTAGGTTTAGTATTATGGTTAGGTCTAGGGTTATCCCTAGGTTTAGGGTAATTGATAGGTTTAGATGTGGGGTTAGGGTTAGTGTTAGGTTTAGGACTAGGGTTAGGGTTAGATTTAGGGTATAGTTAGGTATGAGCTAAGGTTTGGACTTAATTCTTGCCATCAAGGATTATGTTTAAAGTTAGGTCTAGGGTTAGGCTTATGGTTAGGATTAGAATAGGTTTTGGGTTAGGGCTATGGTTATCATAAGGTTTATGGTTAGTGTTAGGGTAATGAGTGAGATTATAGCTAGGGTTACGGCTAGGGTTCAGTTTAGTATTAGGGATAGGGTTAGGTTTAGGCTTTGGCTTAAGTTAAGTCTTATGGTTAAGTTAAGGGTAAGTGTTAGGGATTGAGTAATGGTTAGGTCTAAGTTGAGGGTTTGGATTAGAATCAGGGCTAGGGATAGAGTTAGGGTAAGAGTTAGGGCTAGGATTAGCATTAGGTTTAGGGTTATGGTTAGGGTAATGAATAGAGTTAGAGCTAGGGTTTGGGCTATGGTACGGTTAGAATTAGGGCTAGAATTTGGGTTAGGATTTGGGCTAGGGTTATGTTTAGGATAAGGGTGAGGGTTTGAGCTAGAGTTAAGGCTAGGGCTAGGTCAAGGGTTAGGTTCAGTGTTAGGTCTAGGGATTGGATTATGGTAGGCTTAGGGTTAGGGTTAGGGTTATGTTTACCGTTATAATTAGGGTTAGGATTAGGATTAGGGTAATGGATATGGTTATATATAGGTTTAGGTGTAGGGTTAGGGTTAGAATTAGTTTTAGGGTTAGGGTTAAGGCTATGATTATGTTTAGGATTATGGTATGGGTTAGGGTTTGAGCTAGCGTTAGGGCTATGGTGAGTGTTAGGTTTAGGGTTAGGACCAGGATTAGTTTTTTTTTTTTTTTTTTGTTAGGGTTAGCGTTAGGATTACAGCTATGGTTATCAATAGGGTTAGGATTAGCATTAGGGTAATGGGTGGTTTAGAGCTAGGCTTAGGCTAAGATTAAGGTTAGGATTAAGGGTAGGGTTAGTTTTAGAGTTAGGGATGAGTGTAAGTTTATATTTAGGGTAAGGGTTAAGCTTCAAGCTAGGTTTAGGACTAAGGCTAGGGTTAGGATTAGGGTTAGGGCTAGAGTTAGGGTTAGGAGTAGCCTTAGGGCTAGTTTTAGGCCTAGTATTTGCTCTAGGTTTTGTGTTAGGTAAGGCAAAAGGATAGGGCTATGGATAATGTAAGAGCTAGGGTTATGATAGGGCTAGTTGTAGGGTTAGGGTTATGGCTAAGTCTAGTGTTAGGTTTATATTTTTGGTTAGAGTCAGGTTTAGAGGTAGATATACTGTTAAAGGCAGGGTCGGTGTTCCGGTTAGAGTTAGAATTAGGTTTAGAGCCAGAATTAGGACTAGTTTTAGGTCTAGGAGTAGGTTTAGTGTTTGGGTTAGGTTAAGGGTTATTGTTAGGGCTAGGTTTTTGTTTAGGTCTAGGGCTAGAGTTAAAGCTCGATTTAGAATTAGGTTTAGGTCTAGAGTTAGTGTTAGAGTTTGTTCTAGATTTAGGGTCAGGTTTAGACCTAGGGTTAGTGATAGGGTCAGAATAAGGGTCAGGGTTAGCATTAGGGTTTGAGATAGAGTTAGAGCTAGAGTCGGGGTACAGTTAGGACTATTAACAGGATGAGGTTTAGGGTTAGGTAGGTTTAGAACTAGGTTTAGGGCTAGGGTTAAGGTTAGAATTAGGGCTAGTGTTAGCTTCAGATTTAGGGATAGGTCTGTTTATATTTATGGTAGTGATTAGGCTTTGAGCTAGGGTTAGAACTAAGGCTAGGGTTAAGGTTAGGTTTAGGGCTAGGGTTAGGGTTAGGATTACGCTTAGGGCTAGGTTTAGGCCTAGGATTCGCTCTATATTTTGTTTTAGGTTAAGGCGTATGATTAAGGCTATGGGTCATGTAGAGCAAGGGTTATAATTAGGGCTAGTTGTAGGTTTAGGGTTATAGCTAGGTGTAGTGTTAGGTTTAGGTTTTCATTTAGGGTCAGGTTTAGAGATAGGTTTAGTGTTAAAGGGAGGGTCAGTGTTCAGATCAGAGATAGAGTTGAGGTTAAAGCCAGAATTTGGATTAGGTTTATGTCTAGGATTAGGTTTAGTCTTTGCCTTAAGTTAAGGGTTATTGTTAGGGCTAGGGCTAGGTTTTTTTTCTTAAGTCTAGGGCTAGAGTTAAGGCTAGATTTAGGATTATGTTTAGGTCTAGGGCTCGTGATAGGGTTAGGCTTAGGTGTAAGTATTGGTAGGGCTAGTGTTAGGGTTTGGTCTAGGGTTAGGGTCAGGTTTAGACCTAGGATTAGTGTTATGGTCAGAATAACGGTCAGGGTTAGGGTTAGGGTTAGGGTTTGGGATAGGGTTAAAGCTAGAATGAGGGCTAGGTTTAGGACTATTAATTGACTTAGTGTTTTTGTTAGCCTTAGGATTAGGGATAGGTCTAGGGTTACCATTAGGGTTAGCATTTTGCTTACTGTTATGGATAGGGTTAGAGCTTGTGTTAGGGGTAGCGTTTGGAGTAGGGTTAAAGCTAGGTTAAGGGCTCAGTTAGGGCTTGTTTTTCTGTTATGGTTAGGACTAAGGTTAGGGCAATGGCTAATGTAAGAACGAGGGTTAAAATTAGGGTTCTATTTAGGGTTAATTTTAGAAGTTAGACTTCTATTGTTAGGGTTAGTTTTAAGGTTTTGTTGATATTTAGAGCTAGGATTAGTATTAGAATAGGAGTCAGAGTCAGAGTTAGTTTTAAGGTTAGGGTTAGGACTCAAATAAGGGCTAGAGTTACTGTTAGGGTTCGGTTTAAGTTTAGAGTGGTGTTTAGAGGCTGGGTGAGTGTTAGGATATGAATCATGGTCAGGGTTAGTTTAAGGTTATGGTTAGGACTGTAATTAGGGCTAGAGTTAGGTCTAGTTGTAGTGTTAGGGTTTGGTTTAAGTTAAGGTTTAGGGTTAGGGCTACTGCTCAGTTTTGGTTTAATTCTAGGGTTAGGGTTAGGGCTACTTTTACAATTAGCATTAGGGTTAGGGCTAGTGTTAGTGTTAGGCTTAGGCTTAGTGTTAGGGTTATATTTAGAGTTAGGATTAGATCTAAGGTTAGGGCTAGGACTAACATAGGGCAAGGTTAGGGCAAGTTTAGGGCTAGGGATTAGGTTACAGTGATGGATTTGGTTAGATCTAGGGATAGGGTTAGTGTGAAAATTAGAGTTAGTCTTAGGGCTAGGGCTAGGGTTAGGGTTAGGATTATAGCTAAATTAGGGGTAGGATTAGGGCTAGGGTTAGTGTTCATCTTAGGCCTATCATTAAGAATAGGGTTAGGGTTAGGGTTAGGGTTAAGTTTAGGATAAGAGATGGCATTGTAGCTAGTTTTAGAGGTAGGATGGGGGTTAGAGTTAGGGTTAGGGGTAGGGTTAGTGTTAAGGTTATGATTAAGGATAGAATTAGGGCTAGGATGAGGGCTAGTGTTTGTTTTAGTGTTAGGGCTAGGATTAGTGCTAGGGCTAACATCAGGTCTAGGGTTATGGTTAAAAATAGATTTAGGGTTAGGTTTATGGCTATGTCTAGTCTAAGTGTTAGGTTTAGAGTAAGGTCAAGTTTAGAACTAGGGGAATTATTTGGGTTAGGGTCAGGTTTAGGGTTTGGTTTAGGTTTGCATTTAGGTTGAGGGCTCAAACTAGCATTAGGGTTATGGTTAGGGTAATGATAGGGTTTGGTTTAGGGTTCAGATTAGGTTTAGGGTTATTCATAGAGTTTGGGTTAGTGATAGGGTTAGGGTTAGGGCCTAGGGTTATCATTTGGATAAGAGTTATGTTTAGGGTAAAAGATAGGGTTAGAGCTAAGTTTAGAGCAAGGTTATGGTTAGGAATAAGTATTGAGTTAGGGTTAGGATTATTGTTAGAACTGGGGTAAGGTTTAGGGTTATGTTTAGCATAAGGTTTAGGTATTGAGCTAAGGTTAGGGCTAGTGTGAGGGTTAAGTTTAGGGTTAGGTTAGGGATAGGATTATGGTAGGTTTAGGGTTAGAGTTAGGGTTATTATTATGTTAGGTTCTAGTAATGAATACAGATAGATATAGAATTAGGATTAGGGCTATATTTCGGTTTAAGGTTAGGGTTTGGCTATGGTTATGATTAGGTTTATGGTAAGGATTAGGGTTTGAAATAGGGTTAGGGCTATGGCGAGTGTTAAATTTAGGTTTATGTCTAGGGATAGTTTTCTGGTTGGGTTAGGGTTAGCATTAGGGTTCGGGCTAGGATTATCAATAAGTTTAGTGTTAGGGTTAGAGTAATGGGAACGTTTAGTGCTAGGGTTAGGGATAGGGTTAAGGTTAGAGTTAGGGCTAGGGCTAGGTCTATGTTTAGGGTAAGGTTTAGGCTTTGAGCTATTGTTAGGGTTAGGTTTAGGTTTAGCTAGGTTTAGGTCTCAGATTAGGGCTAGATTTGTGTTAGGGCTAAGGCTAAGTTTAGGGAAATGGCTAATGTAAGAACTAGGCTTACAATTATGGTTAGTTTTAGGATTAGGGGTAGGGGTAATTCTAGTGTTAAATTCAGGGTGATATTTATAGCTATGGTTAGTGTTAGGATATGAGTCATGGTCAAGGTTAGTTTTTAGGGTTAGGTTTAGGGCTCAAATTAGGGATAGGGTTACTCTTAAGGTTTGGTTTAAATTTAGGGTTGTGTAGAGATAGGGTGAGTGTTAGGATATGAGTCAGAGTCAGGGTTATTTTTAAGGTTAGAGTTAGGACTCGAATTAGGGCTAGGGTTTGGTCTAGGTGTAGTGTTCACATTTTGTTTAAGTTAAGGTTTAGGTTTTGGCCTCTTGCTTGGTTTTGTTTTAGTGCTAGGGTTAGGGTTAGGACTAGTTTTATGATTAGCATTAGGATTAGGGCTAGGGCTATGGTTTGGGTTAGGATTAAGGCTAGGTTTAAGGTTAGAATTAGGTCTGGGTTTTGTGTTAGGTTTAGGGCAAGAATTAGGGCTAGGGCAAATATCCAGTCTGGGGTTACATTTAGGGATAGTTTTAGGGTTAGGTTTAGAGAAAGGGTCAGGTTTAGAGCTATTATATAATAATAATATTATTATATTATTATTATATTATATTATATTATAGCTAGGTGTATTATTAGAGTCAGGTTAAGGTTTGAGGTTTGGGTTAGTTTAAGGTTTAGGTTTAGGGCTCAAATTAACATTAAGGTTATAGTTAGGGTTAGGGTAATGGATAGGGGTTAGGATTAGGGTTCAGGTTAGCTTTAGGGTAATGGATATGATTAGGTTTTGCGATAGGTTTAGCCCGAAGGTTAGCATTAGGGTTAAGGTTATCATTAAGGGTAATTTATAGAGTTAGAGCTAGGGTTAGGGGTAGGGTTATGATTAGGACTAGGGCTAGAGTTAGGGTTAGGGTCAAGGTTAGGACTAGGGCTAGGGTCAGGATTAGAATAAGGTATAGTTTAGGGTTTGAGCTAGAATTAGTTCTAGGGCTAGGGTTAGGTTTAGGGTTATGGTTATGGTTAGTGTTAGAGTTACGTCTAGGGTATACATTAGTGTTAGGGTAATTGATAGGGTTAGGTGTCAGGTTAGAGTTAGGGTTAGTTTTAGGGTTAGGTTTAGGATAATTGTTAGGATTTGAGCTAGGGTTAGGGTTAGGTTTACGGTTAGGTTTCTGGTTAGGTTTAAGTTTAGGGTTAGGGTAGGTTTAGGTTTAGGTGTAGGTTTATCATGAAGGTTAGATTTAGGGTTAGGGTAATGGGAAGGGTTCGATCTAGTGTTAGAGCTAGAGTTAAGTTTAGGATTAGGGCTAGGGTTATGGTTAGAGTTAGGCCTTGGGTTAGTGTTATGGTTATGTTAAGGGTAAGGGTTAGGGATCAAGGTAGGGTTATGGCTAGTGTGAGGGTTAGGTCAAATTCAGGGCTAGGGTAGGGTTAAGGTTAGGGCTAAGGCTAGGGTTAGCATTAGGATTAGGGTTATGGTTAGGTTGATGGATAGAGTTAGAGCTAGGGTTAGGGTGACATTTAGGGTTTGGGCTAGGGTTATGTTTAGGGTTTGAGCTTGGGTTAGGGATAGGGTGAATGTTAGGTTTAGGGTTAGGGCTAGGTTTAAGTTTAGGGTTATGCTTAGGGTTAGGTTTAGGGCTACAATTAGGGCTAGGTTTTGTATGAAGTTTAGGGCTAGTGTTAGGTTTATGAGTAATCTGAGAGCTATGGTTATGGTAATGGCTAGTTTTATGGTTAGTCTAGTGTTAGGGTTAGTTTTGGGGTTAGGATAAGATTCAGAGTTAGGGTTTGTATTAGGTTAAGTGTCAGTGTTCGAGTTAGTTTTAGGGTTATGGCCATAATTAGGACTAGGGTTAAGTCTAGGGTGAGTTAGTGTTTGGGTTAAGTTAAGGGTTATTGTTAGGTCGAGGGCTAGATTTATGGCTATATTTAAGATTAGATTTAGGTCTAGGGCTAGTGTTAGTGTAGATATAGGTTTAACAGTAGGGCTAGTGTTAGGTTTCGGTTTAACAGTAGGGTCAGGTTTAAACCAAGGTTTAGTGTTAGGGTCAGAATAAGGGTCATGGTTAGGGTTAGAGTTGGGTTAAGTTTAGAGCTAGAATGAGGGCTAGGCTTAGGACTAGTAATAGAGTTAGGGTTTGGGGTAGACTAAAGATTAGTGTTAGGACTAGGGTAGAAATAGGGTGAAGGTTTGACTTAGTGTAAGGGAGAAGAGTAGAGCTAGGGCTAGGACCAGGGCTAGGATTAGGGTTAGGGCTAAGGTTAGGGTTAGGGTTAGGATTAGGGCTTAGTTTATGGCTAGTATTAGGACTAGGGTTTGTGTTAGGGTCAGGGCTAACATTAGGGCTTGGGCTGATGTCAGGTCTAGGGTTAGATTTAGGGATAGATTTAGGGTTATGATTATGGCTAGGTATAGTATAAGTGTTAGGTTAAGGTTTAGGGTATGGTTTAGAGCTAGGGATATTATTAGGGTCAGATTCAGGGCTATGGTTTGGGTTAGGTTAATGATTAAGTTTAGGGCTCAAATTAGCTTTAGGTTTAGGGTTAGGCTTATGGATATGGTGAGGTTTAGGATTCAGGTTAGGTTTAGGTTAATAGATATTTTTAGGGTTAGGAATAGGTTTAGGGTTATCCTAGAGATAGCATTAGGGTATGGTTAAGGTTAGGGTAATGGATAGTGTTACAACTAGGGTTAGGGCTAGGGTTACAGTTAGGATTAGGGCTAGGGTAAGTTTTAGGTTTAAGGCAAGTTTTGAGGTTAGGCTTAGTTTTAGGGTAAGGGTTAGGTCTAGGGTTAGGGTTATGGTTAAAAGTAGTGTTAAGTCTCTGATTAGTGCCTGTTTTTTTTTAAATTAGGACTAGGATTAGGTCTAGGGTCTGTGTTAGGGTTAGGCCTAGTGTTAGGCTTAGGTTTAGGTTTAGGGATAACGTTAGGTTTAGGGGAAATGATGGGATTATTGCTAGGTTTAGGGCAAGGTAGAAAATTAGAATTATGGTTAGGGCTAGGGTTATGATTTTGGCTATTAATAAGGCTAGGTTTAGGGCTAGATTGAGGGCTAGGGTTTGTTTTAGGGTTATGGCAAGAATTGGGACAAGGGATAGTATCTGGTCTAGGGTTATGGTTAGGTACAGATTCAGAGTTAGGTTTATTTCTAGGTCTAGTGTAAGGGTTAGGTTTAGAGTAAGGGTCAGGTTTAGGGCTAGGTGTATTATTAGGGTTAGGGTCATGTTTAGGGTTTAGTTTAGGTTAGAATTTAGGGTTAGGGCTTGGATTAGCATTAGGTTAGGATTAAGGTAATGAGACTGTTAGGTTTAGGGTTTAGGTTAGGTTTAGGGTAATTGATACGGTTAGAGTTAGCAATAGGGTCAGGGTTAGGCCTAGGGTTAGCATTAGGGAAAGGATTATGATTAGAGTAATGGATAGGGTTAGAGCTAGGGTTAGGCCTAGGGTTATGGTTACTATTAGGCCTAGAGTTAGGGTTATAGTTAGTTTTAGGGATAGGGTTTGGGTTAGGGTTAGGGTTAGGGTACGGTTTAGGGTTTTAGCTAAGGTTAGTTCGCACTAGGGTGAGGGTTAGGTTTAGGATTATGCCTATGTTAGAGTTACAGTTAGGGTCTGGATTACTGTTAGTGTTAGGGCTAGGGTTCTCATTAGGTTCAGGGTATTGGATAGAGTTAAATGTCAGGTTAGGTTAGGGTTAGGATTAGCATTAGTTTTTAAGGTAATGGTTAGGGTTTGAGCTACGGTTAGATTAAGGTTAGGGTTAGAGTTAGGGTAATGGATAGGTTTAGGGATTGTGATAGTGTTAGTGTTTGGCCTAGGGTTAGTGTTAAGGGTAGGTTAGGGCTAGTTTTAGGATAAGCGTTAGGGTTATGGCCAGTGTTAGGGTGAGGTTTAGGCTTAGGATTAGGCTTAGATTTAGAGTTAGGTTTAGATCTAGGGTTAGGGCTAGGGTGAAGGTTAGGTCTTCGGTTTGGGCTAGGGTTAGGGCTATGTTTTGGGTTATGATAAGTGATAGGTTTAGAACTATTAATAGAACTAGGGTGAGAGTTAAAATTAGTCTTAGGACTAGAGTTAGGGTTACAGTTAAGGTTAGGGCTAAATTAGGGCTGGGTTAGGGCTAGGGTTAGTGTTAAGGTTAGGCCTAGGTTTAGGTCTAGGATTAGCATTAGGATTAGGGTAGGGTAAGTTGTGATGTTACAGCTATGTTTAGGGCTAAGGTGAGGGTTAAAATTAGGGTTATGGTTAGGGTTAAGTTTAGGGTTAGGATTAAAGCTAGTGTTAGGCCTAGGATTAGGGCTACAGTTTGTGTTAGGGTTAGGGCTATCATTAGGACTAGGTTTAATATCAGGTCTAGGGTTATGGTTAGGGAAAGTTTTAGGGATAGGTTTATGGCTAGGCATAGTGTAAGGGTTAGGATGAAGGTTAGGGTCAGCTTTAGAGGTAGGGATATTATTAGGGTCAGGGTCATGGTTAGGGTTTGATTTAGGTTAAGGTTGAGGCTTAGGGCTCAAATTAGCATGAGGGTTAAGGTTATAGTTAGGGTAATGGATACGGTTAGGTTTAGGGTTCAGGTTATTTTTATGGAAATGGATTGGTTAGGGTTAGGGATAGTGGTAGAGTTGGGCCAGAGGTTAGCATTAGGGTTAGAGTTAAGGTAATGGATAGGGTTAGAGCTAGGGTTAGGGCTAGGATTATGGTTAAGGTTAGGGCTAGGTTTAGGATTAGGTTTAAAGTTAATGCAAGGATTAAAGTTAGGATTAGGTTTTGGGTAAAGTTTAGGGCTAGATTTAGGGTTAGTGTTAGGGTTAAAAGTATGGTTGGGTCTAGGATTAGGGCTAGGTTTTGGGTTATGTTAGGGTTAGTGTTAGGGATACAACTAATGTAAGAACTAGGGTTACAAATAGGGCTAGTTTTAGAGTTACCATTAGGACTAAGTCTAGTTTTAGGATTAGGTTTAGGTTTAGGGTGATGTTTTGAACTAGGGTTAGTGTTAGGGTCAGAGTAAGGATCAGGGTTCATTTTAGGGTTAGGGATAGGACTCGAATTAGGGGTAGGCTTAGGGCTAGATGTCAGGTAAGGATTTGGTTTAGGTTAAACTTTAGGGTTAGTGGTATGGCTCGGTTTTGTTTTAGGGCTAAGGCTAATGTAAAGGGAAGTTTTACAATTAGCATCAGTGTTACTGCTAGCGATAGTGTAAGTTAAGGCTTAAGGGTAGATTTAGAGTTATGGTTAATTCTAGGGTTAGGGCTATGGGTAGGGTTAGGGATAAGGTTAGGACTAGTGTTTGGGTTATGTCAGGCATAGGGTTAGAACTAGGAATAGGGCTAGGGTGAGAGTTAGAGTTAGTCTTAGGGCTAGGGTTAGGGTTAATTTAGGGGAAGGGATGCCTGTTTGATATCCACCTCCATTTCCATTTACCCATATAGCTCAAAATGAAGTGAGACCTTAAAATACAAAGTGTTCATGATAACAAACCATTGATTTGAGAAGGTCTAAAACTTGGGAGCAAACTAAGGCTAGATAAAAGATAAATCCTGCCCAGTATCAAAGAAATTTGAACAAAACTAACTCTCACCCTAACATTACCTCTAACCCTAGCCCTAGCCCTAACCCTAAACCTAACCCTAACCCTAACCTGATTAGAGAACCACTGATCCTAGAAGTCAGGCATGTGTGAGCCTTGAGGAGCAAGCTAAGTATTGAATCCTACGCTGCATCAAACAAATCTGATGAAATAATTATGGGAGGTATTTCAGTACATGCATATTTCCCCGTTTTTTTTTTTCCTAAAGGGCCCTTGGATATAGTTGTTTTTGCATGCTTAAGCTTAGGCCTCCTTTCACAAGGAACATACCAGAGTCCCTACAGAGAACTGATGGAGTGTGTGAAGTTTCAAGCAGCACAAACCTTGTTTGTTTTTCAGCTTTATTAACTTTCCCATATAGGTCAAAATGAAGTGAAATCTTAAAATACAAATTGTTCCTTACTGCAAACCTGTGAACGGAGAAGGCCTAAACCTGGGGAAGAGAGTAAATCTAGATAAAAGATAAATCCTGCCAAGTATCAAAGAATTTTGATGAAACTAACTCTAACCCTAACACTAGCTGTAACCCTAACCGTTCCCCTAACTCTTACTTTTTTTGAAACCTTTGACCATAGAATTTGCAAACCTGGGCAGCCTAGTAGGGCAAACTAAGGCATGAATGCTGTACAGTATCAAAGAAATCTCACCAAATAATTGATGGAGTATACCAGTACATGTATATGTCCCTGTTATCTCCTAAAGTATTTTTGGATAAAGTTGTTTTTACATGCTTCAGCTTAGGCCTACTTTCACAAGAACAAACCAGAGATTGCTCACAGAGAATTGATGGAATGTGAAGTTTCAAGCAGCTAGCACCAAAGATGTTTGATTTCCAGCTCCATTTCCTTTTACCTGTATAGGACAAAATGAACTAAAACTTTAAAATACAAACTGTTCCTTACAGAGAACCATTGAACCTAGGAGGTTCAAACATGTGGAGTATAGTAAGGAGGGGAGCAAAATGAATCCTGCCCAGTATCAAAGAAATTTGAACAAAACTAACTCTAACCCTAATACTAGCTCTAACAGTAGCCCTAACGCTAACCTTAACACAAACTCTAATCTGTTTTAAAAATGGTGATTCTAGAAGTCCCAAACATGGTAGACTAGTGGGGTAAGTTATCAGATTAATTCTATGCAGTATCAAAGAAATATGACCAAATAATTGGGGTGGTATTTCAGTTCATGCATATTTCTGTTTTCTGCTCTCGAGTAAAGATGTTTTTGCCATCTTTATCTTAAGGTTACTTTCCCAAGGAAAAAACAAATCACTAGCCCTAACACTAGCCCTAAACCTAGGCCTAAACCTAACAATAACCGTAGCACTAATCCTATCCCTAATTTAGCCTAACCCTAAACCTAATCCTAGCCCTAGCCCTAAGACTAAGTCTCATTCTCGTCCTAGCTCTAGTCCTAGTTCTAAACCTATTTCTTACCATAAACCAAAACTTAGCTCTATCCCTAGCCCCAACCCTAGCCCTAACCTTCACCCTAACCCTAAACATAGATCTAACCCTAACATTAAGTGTAAACCTCACCATAACACTAGCTCTAACCCAAATGCTAATTGGAAAAAAGCCCAAACCCTACCCTAGCCCTAAAACAAACCGAGCCATAACCTTATCCCTAATCCTTAACCTAAACCAAACCCTAACCCTACACCTAGATCTAAACCTGGCTTTAATTTGAGCCCTAACCCTAACCCTAGAAATAACTCTGTCTCTGACTCGGACCCTAACACTAACCCTAGCTCTAAACATTGTCCTAATGCTAACCCTAAAACTAGCTCTAATTGGAAACCTTGTTCTTATGTTAGCCTAATGCTAACACAAATCCTAGCCCTAATCCGAGCCTTAACCCTAGTTTAAACCCTAACCCTAACTGTAGCCCTAAACCTAACCCTAACACAAACCCTAACCCTACCTCTAAAACTACACCTTACCCTAAGCCAAATCCTCAACCTAATGCTTCCCTAGTGTAACCCTAATCCTTAGCCTACCCAAAACCCTAACTCTATTACTAGTCCTAATCCTAGCCCTCATTCTAGCTCCAACCCTAACCCAAACCCAAACCCTTACCCTGACCCTTATTTTGACCCTAACACTAACCCTAGGTCTAAACCTGATGCCAACCCTAAATGGAACCCTAACTGTACCCCTACTGGTAAAACTATACCTAAACCTAACTATAACACTAGCACTGGACCAAATCTAATCCTTAATAGAGTCATAAATCTAGCCCTAGCCCTAAAAAAAACCTAGCACTAGCCCTAGCAATAACCCTTAAACTAATGTAAAGACTAACTCTATCGATAGACCCAATGCTAGTCCTAATTCTGGCCCTAACCCTAAACCTAACTCTAACCCAAACAGTGATCTTTGCCATAACCCAAACCCTAGCTCTAAACCTTATCCTAACCTAAAACCTAACCCTAACACTAGACTTATCCATAACCATAACCCTAAAACTAGTCATAAACATAATCCTAGCTCTTACATTACCCATAGCCCTAATGCTAGCCATAAACCTCCCACATACCTAGTCATTATCCTAGCCCTAAACTTAGCCCTAAATGTAACCCTAACTGTAACCCTAGACCTAACCCTAACCCTAAAACTTACCCTAGCCCTAACCCTAGCTCTAATGCTAACACTTACCCTAAACCTAACCCTAACATTAACCCTAGGCCTAACCCTATACTAGCCCTAATCCTAACCTTAACCCTAGCCCTAAACTTAGCTCTAACCCTATCCATTACTCTAAAGATAAGCCTAACTTGAATGCTAACCCTAGGCTTAATGCTAATCCTATCCATAACACTAACCTTTTTCATTACTCTAACCTAACTTGAACCCTAAACATAACCCTATCCATTAGCCTAACCCTAACCCTAACACTAAATCAAGCCTTAACCCAAAACCTTAACCTAAACTGAACTCTACCCAGACTCTGACTTTAATAATATACCTATCTCTAAACCTGACTTTTATCCTAAAACTAACCCTTACACTAGACAGAGCCACAACCTAACCCAAAAACTAACCCTAACTATATACCTAGACCTGACATTAGCCCTAGCCTTAAAACTAGCCCTAACCCTAATACAAATCCTCACCCTCATCCCAGCCTTAATTCTAACATGAACCCTAACATTAGCCCTACCCCTGATTTTAACCCCGCATTAGCTCTGAATCTAGCTATAACCCCATCCTTTTACCTAAGTCTAATTCTAACCCTTACCCTAAACTAACCCTGACTCTAGCCCTAACCATAGGCCTAATCCTAACACTAACCCTAGCGCTAATCCTATCCCTAATTTAGCCCTAACCCTACCCCTAACCCTAGGCCTAAAACTAACTCTAACACTCGCCCTAGCCCTATTTCTAGTTTTAACACTATCAGTTACCATAACCCTAACACAAGCCCTAACCTTAGCCCTAATCCTAGCCCTAGACCAATCCATAGACCTAACCATAACTCTAAATCTAACCCTAAGCCTGAACCTCACCCGACCACTAGACCTAACACTATCATTAATCCTAAAACTAGCCCTAACCCTAGCCTTAGCCTTAAAACCAAACTGAGCCATTGCCCTAACCCTACACCTTAACCTAAACCATAAACCTACACCTAGCCATAACCTCCTTACTCTAATTTGAGTACTAGGCATAAAACTAACCCTGACCCTGACTTATATCCTAACACTAACCCTAGCTATAAATATCACACTAACCCTAAATATAATGCTAATATTAGACCTAGACCAAAGACTAACCCTAAATTTAACCTAAATCATAATGCTAGATCTTACATTAGCCATAGCCCTAACCCTAGCCCTAACCTAATCTAAATCTTAGCCCTAATCTGAGCCCTAATATTATCTTTAACCCTAAACCTAAACCTAATCCTAAACCTAGCCTTAATCCTAAGTATAATCATAGCCGTAAACCTACATCTAATCCTATCTATTACCTTAACCCTAATGCAAACCCTAACCCTATCTATGACCCTAACCCTATCCATTATCCTAAACCTAATCTGAACCCTAAACCTAACCATATTCATTACCCTAAACCTAAACCTAACCCTAGCACTAATTTAAGCCCTAACACTAAACCTTAACCTAAACAAACCCTAACCCTGACCCTGACCCTAACAATACCCTAGTTCTAAAAGTGACCCTGTCCCTCAACCTAATCCTTACACTCTACCTAGCCATAAACCTAAACCTGAAACTATTCCTAACCATAATAACCCTAGACCTCATATTAGCCCTAGTGTTAATATAGGCCTAACCTTAACACAAACCCTAGCCCACATCCTAACCCTAAACCTTTCCTTAATCCTAACCAAAGCCCTCAACCTAGCCCTAAGCCTAATTTTAACTCTCTCTCTAGCCCTGAACCTAGCTATAACCCCATCCTTTCCCCTAAAACTCACCCTAAACCTAAAACTAATATTAACCCTAAGCATAGCCCTAAGCATAGGCCTAACCCTAACACTAAACCTAGCACTAATCCTAGCCATAATTTAGTGCTAACCCTAAGGGAACTCCTAACCCTAGCCCTAAGATTGACTCTAACTCTCAACCTATCCCTATTTCTATTTCTGACCCTATCCATTACCGTAACCCTAACATTAGCCCTAAACTTAGCCCTAACTCCAGGCATAGCCCTAACCCTAGATCCAACCATAACTCTAAATCTAACCCTCACCTTAAGCCTAAACTTCACCACACCACTAGCTGAACACTATTGCTAATCCTACAACTAATTCTAACCTTAGCCCTAGCCATAAAACAAAACCAAGCCATTGCTCTAACCCTAAACCTTAACCTAAATCAAACCCTTACCCTACAACTAGCCATAACACTAGCTCAAATTTGAGTCCTAGGACAAACACTAACCCTGACTCAGACTCATATCCAAACACTAACCCTGGGTCTAAATATCATCCTAACCCTAAAGCTAATGCTAACACTAGACCTCTCCCAAACCCTAACCCTAAAACTAACCCTAATCATAACCCTGGTTCTTACATTAGTCATAGCCCTAACCCTAGCTCTAACCCTAACACAAAAAATAGCCCTAATCAGACCCCTAACACTAGATTTAAATATAAATATAACCCTAAACCTAGCCCTAAACCTAACCATAACACTAGCCCTAACCCTAGCTCTAGCCCTATCCCTTTCCCAAGCCAAACTCTATACATAATGGTAATCCTAGTCCTAATCATAATCCTTAGCCTAAACCAAACACTAACCCTATTACTAGTCCTAATCCTAGTCCTCTTTCTAGCTTTAATCCTAACCCAAAACCTAACCCTAACTTTCACCCTTATTTTGAACCTAACACTAATTATAGGTCTAAACCTGATCCTCACCCTAGACCAAATCCTAACACTGGCCTTACTGGTAAACCTATACCTAAACATAACCCTAAAATTAGCTCTAGACCTAAACCTAATCCTAAATCTAGCTTTAACTGTACCCCTAGACATAAGCAAAAACCTAGTCTTAGCCCTAACAATAATCCTAACACTAACACATACACTAACCCTACCCCAGGACCTAATCCTAGTCCTAATTCTGGTTGTAACCCTAACTCTAACTCTAATCTGAACACTGACCCTGTCTTTAATGGTAAACCTACCTCTAAACCTGACCCTAAGCCAAAATATAAACCTAACACTAGACCTAGCCATAGCCCTATCCCTAAAACTACCGCAATTAGAACCCTAGATTTTTTTTAAAGAGAGAGAAAGAGAGTTTTTAATATTTATTTTTTAGTTTTTGGCGGACACAACATCTTTGTTTGTATGTGGTGCTGAGGATTGAACCTGGGCCGCACGCATGCCAGGCGAGCATGCTACTGCTTGAGCCACATCCCCAGCCCAGAACCCTAGATCTTACATTACCCATTGCACTAACCTTAGGCCTAAACGTAACACAAAACCTAGTCCTAATCAGAGGCCTAAACCTACCCTAAGCATAACCCTAACCCTAACCCTAGACCTACCCTAACCCTAACCCTCACCTTAGACCTAACCCTAGCTCAAAGCCTAAACAAAACCCTAGCCCTATCATTAACAATAACCCTAACCCTAATCATAACCCTAACCTTAACCCCAGCCCTAACCCTAACAATTACCCTAACTCTAACCCTAAACCTAATGATAACCCTAGTCCAAACCCTAACCAAAACTCTAACCCAAACCATAAACCTAACTGTAGACCTAACCCTAAACCTAATCTTTGCCATAACCCTCAACCTAACTCAAACCCTAACCCTTACCCTAAACCCAACAGTAAACCTAGACGTAAAGCTAAACCCTAAAGCTAACCTTACATCTAATCCAATCTATTACCCTAAACCTAAACCTAACTCTAATGAAAAACCTAGCCCTAACCCTAAACCTAACCCTAACCATTACTATAATCCTAACCCTAGACCTAACACTAAACCTAACCCTCACCCTAGAACTAACCCTAGTTCAAACCTTACCTTTACCCTAAACCTAATTATAACCCTACTCTAAGATAGGATTACTAGCCCTAATCAAAACCCTAACCTTAGCTCTAGCTCTAATCCTAACCATAACCCTAGCTCTAACCCTATACATTACCCGTATGATAACCCTATTCCTAATGCTAACTCTAGGCCTAACCCTAACCCTATCACAAACCCTAAACCTCTCCATTACCCTAAAACTACACTGAACCCTAAACCTAACCCTATCCTTTACCCTAAACCTAACTTTAACCTTAGATCTAACCCTTACTCGAAATCTTAACCTAAGCCTAAGCATAAGCCTAACACTAACATTACACCTAACCCTAATACTAATTTTATACCTAGCCCTAACCCTAAGCCAAAGACTAAAACAAAATTGAGCAATAGCCCTAACCTTAAACCTTAACTTAATCTAAATCCTAACACAAAACTATACCTAACCCTAGCCCTAATTGGATTCATAACCCTAACCTTAAACTATCTCTGACCCTGACTCATATCCTAACACTCACCCTAGCTCTAAACACCACCCTAAACTTAAACAGAACCCTAACAGTTACCCTAGCCTTCGTTTGAGTCCTAACCCTAACTTTAAAACTAACCCTGACCCAATCCATATCCTAATAGTCACCCTAGTTCTAAACACTGCCCTCAACTTAAACTGAACTCTAACAGTAATCCTAGCCGTTATTTGAGTCCTAACCCTAACCCTAAAACTAACACTGTCCCTGACTCATATCTTAACACTATCCCTAGCTATAAATACCACCTTAACATTAAACCTAACCATAACACTAGACCTACCCCTAACCCTAACTCTAATTGTAACCCCAGTTCTTACATTAGCCATTGCCCTAACCCTAGACCTAACCCTAACACAAAAACTAGCCCTAATCTGAGACCTAAACCTAGATTTAACTCTAACCTTAATCCTAACTCTAGCCCTAATCCTAGCTCTAAGCCTATCCCATATTGTAAGCAAAACCCTAACCCTAATGGTAACCCTAGACATATCCCTAATCCTTAGACCAACCAAACCCTAACCCTATTAACAGTTCTAAACCTAGCCATCACTCTAGCTCTAACCCTATCCCAAACCCTAATTCTAACCCTGACCCTTATTCTGACCCTAACAATAATCCTAGGTCTAAACCTGACACTAACCCTAGACAAAACCCTAACACTAGCCATAGACCTAAACCTAATCCTAAATCTAGCCTTAGCTCTAGCCCTAGACCTGAACATAAACCTACCTGAAGCCCTTACAATAAACCTTAAGCTAACACAAACACTAACCATACCCCTAGACCTAAACCTAGTCCTAATTCTGGCTGTAACCCTAACTCTAACTCTAACCCAAACACTGACCCTGCCTTTAACAGTAAACCTACCTCTAAACCTGAACTTAACCAAACATCTAAACCTAACACTAGACCTAGCCATAATCCTAACCCTAAATCTAGCCATTATCATTACCCTAGCTCTTACATTACCCACAGCCCTAACCCTAGGCCTAAACTGAACACAAAACCTAGAGCTAATCCTAGGCCTAAACCTAGCCCTAAGTGTAACCCTAACCCTAACCCTAAACTAACACTTGATTATTCCTAACCCTAGCTCAAAACCGAACACTTACACTAAACATAATCCTACACCTATCCCTAAATATACCCCTAACACTAGCCCTAATCCTAAACTTAACCCTAGCCCTAAACCTAGCTCTAAACCTACCCATTACCCTAAACCTAACCCTAAACCTATTGATAACCCTAGGCCTAGCCATAACTCTAAACCTAACCAGAAAACTAACCCTAGACCTAACCCTAAACCTCACATTCACAATAGACCTAACTCTAGCTCAAACCCTAACCCTTTCCATATACCTAAACATAATCATAGCCCTAACCCTAAAGCTAAACCTCACTCTAACACTAACCATAACCCTGTACCTACATCTAGGCATATCCATTACACTAACCCTAACCCTACCCCTAATGATGACACTAGCCCTAATCCCAACTCTAACCCTAACTGTACTATAATCTTATTCCTAGACCGAATTCTACACCTAACCCTCACCCTAGGCCTAACCACAGATCAAAACCTAACCCTTATGCTAAACATAACACTAACACTAACCCTAGTTCTAACCCTAACCCTAAATTAAGACCTATTCCTAACCATAACCCTAGCCCTAACCTTAGCTCTAACCCTATCCATTATCTTAATCATTACCCCTACCCTAATGCTAACCTTAGGCCTAACACTAACCCTATCACTAACCTTAACCAAATCAATTACCCTAAACCTAACCTGAACCCTAAACATAATCCTATCATTACCCTAACCCTGACCCTAATGCTAATTCAAGCCCTAATCCTAATCCCTAAACTCAACCAAACTCTAACCCTGACTCTGACCCTAATAATTCCCATAGCTCTAAACCGGAACCTTACACTAACCTAACCATTACATTAGACCTAGCCACAAACATAACCCTAAAATTATCCTCAACCGTAACCCTAGACCTGACATTAGCCTTAGCCCTAATCCTAGTGCTAACCCTTACAAAAACCCCAGTCCTTATCCTAGCCCTAAACCTAGCCTTAATCCTAACCCTAACTCTCACCCTAGCCCTAACCCTAATACTAACCCTAGCCCTAATCTTAGCCTTAATTCCGCCCTATCCCTAACCCTAACCCTAGACCGAAGACTAACTCTAACTCTCACACTATCCTATCACTAGTTCTAAACCTATCCCTTACCATTACCCTGAACCTAGCCTTAAACCTAGTCCTAAACCTTGCTTTATACATACCCCTAGCACTAACCTTAGATCAAAATCTAACTAAATCTAACCCTAACCAGAAGCCTAAGCCTAACCCTAACACTAGCCCTAAGCCTAACACTAATCCTAAAACTACCCCTAACCCTAACCCTAGCCCTAAAACAAAACCAAGCCATAGCTCTAACACTAACCCTTAAACTAAACCATACCCTAACCCTACACCTACCCCTAACACTAGCCCTAATTTGAGTTTTAAGCCAAACCTAAAACTAACCCTGACTCTGACTCTGACACTAACACTAACCCTAGCTCTAAACATCACCCTAACCCTAAAGCTAACCCTAACACTAAAACTAGCCCTAATCTCAACCCTAAAATTAGCCCTAATTGTAACCCTGGTACTTACATTAGCCATAACCCTAACCCTAACACTAACTTAACACAAAACCTAGCCCTAATCTGAGCACCAACCCAAGCTTTAAACCTCACCCTAACCCTAACTCTCACCCTATCCCTAATCATAATCATAAGCCTATCCCTAAACCTAGCTCTAATTCTATCCATTATAATAACCATAATCCTAACCCTAATGCTAACCCTAGGACTAAACCTAACCCTATTTCTAAACCTATCCCTATCCATTTCCATAAACATAACATGAATCCTAATATTAAGCCTAACATTACCATAACCCTAACCCTAGAGCTAATTATATCCCTAACTTTAAGCCTTAACCTATCCCAAACCCTAACCCAGACCTTGACCTCAATAATTTGCCTATCCGTAAACCTGACCCTAACCTAAACCTTACACTAGATATAGCCATAATCCAAATCTAAAACTATCTTTAAACATAATTTTAGACCTGAAATTAGCCATACTTCTAATCTTAGGCCTAACCTTAAAACAAACACTAGCCCTTATATTGCCCTAAACCTAACCTTAATCAATACCCTAACCATAACCATAGCCCTAACCTTAATTCTAAATATCACCCTACCTCTCAACCTAGCTATACCACCATCCCTTACCCTAAACTTAATCCTACATCTAACACTAACTCTATGCTTAAGCTGAACACTAAACCTAACCATAAACCTAGCCCTAATTCTAGCCCTATCACTAACCCTAACCCTAAGTTTAGCCCGAAGACTAACACTAATTCTCACATTAGCCCTATTGTTAAGTCAAGCCCTATCTCTTACCATAACCCTAACCCTAGACCTAACCCTAGCCCTATCCTTAGTCCTATTCCTAAACCTAGATCTAACCCTAACTCTAAATCTAACCTTAACCCTAAGCCTAAACCTAACACTAACACTAACCCTAACCCTAACCCTAATGCTAATTATAAAAATAGCCCTAACCCTAACCCTAGCAATAAAACAACACCAAGCAATATCCCTAACCCTAAACCTTAACTTAAACCAAACACTAACAATACACCTAGACCAAAACCTAGCCTTAATTCAAGTCCTAACAGTAACCTTAAAACTAACCCTGACCCTGACTAATATCTTAAACTCATCCTAGCTCTAAACACCATCCTAACCTTAAACCAAAGCCTAACAGTACCCCTAGACTTTATTTGAGTGCTAACCCTAACCCTGAACCTGACTCATAACCTAACACTAACCCTAGCTCTAATTATCATCCTAACCTTAAACCTTACCCTAAAACTAGACCCACCCTAACCGTAACATAAAACTAACCCTAATTGTAACCCTGGTTCTTATTTTTGCAATTGCCCTAACCCTCCCTAACTCTAACACAAAAACTAGCTCTAATCTGAGCCCTAAACCTAGCTTTAACCCTAACCCTAAACCTAGCCCTAACCCTAGATATAAACCTATCCTTTACCTAAGTGAAACCCTAACCTTAATGGTAACCATAGACCTATCCCTAATCCTTAGGCTAACCGAAATCCTAACCATATTAATAGTCCTGACCATAGACGTCATTCTAGCTCTAATCCTATCCCAAAGCCTAATACTAATCCTGACCCTTATTCTGACTCTAACATAAACCCTAGGTCTAAACCTGACTATAACCCTAGAGTAAACCCTATCACTGGCCCTACAGATAACCTTATACCTAAACCTAACCCTAACCCTAGCCCTAAGACTAACTCTAATTCTAACACTAGCCTTATCCTTAGTTCTAACCCTATACTTACCATAACCCTAGCCCTAGCCCTAACCCTTGCCCTATCCTTAGTCCTAGCCCTAACCCTAGACATAACCCTAACTCTAAAACTAACCCTAAACCTAAGACTAAGCCTAACACTAACATTGGCCCTAATCCTAATGCTAATCTTAAAACTAGTCCTAACCCTAACCCTAGCAGTAAAATTAAACTGAGCAATAGCCCTAACCCTAAACCTTAACTTAGACCAAACCCTAACACTACACCTAGACATAACCATAGCCTTAATTCGAATCCTAACCCTAACCTTAAAACTAACTCTGACCCTGACTCATATCTTAACACTCACCCTAGATCTAAATACCCTCCTAACCTTAAACCAAAACCTAACAGTAACCTTATCCCTAATTTAAGTCCTAATCATATACCTGACCTTGACTCATATTGTAAAACTCAACCTAGCTCTAAATATCACTCTAACCTTAAACCTAACACTAACACTGGACATACCCCTAACCTAACCCTAAAACTAACCCTAGATGTAATCCAGGATCTTATATTAGCCATTGTCCTAACCATAGCACTCACTCTAACACCAAAATGAGCCCTAATCAGAGCTCTAAACCTACCTTTAACCCTAACGCTAACAATTACTCTAGCCCTAAACCTAGCTTTAACCCTATTCCTTAACCTAAGTGAAACCCTAATCCTAATGGTAAACCTAAACCTATCCCTAATCCTTAGGCTAACCAAAATCCTAACCCCATTAATAGTCCTGACCCTAGCCCTCATTCTAGCTCTAAATTTATCCCAAACCCTAATGATAACCTGACACTTATTCTGACCCTAATAATAATCCTAGGTCTAAACCTGACCCGAACCCTAGAATAAACCCTAACACTGGTCCTACTGGTAAACTTATACCTAAACCTAACCCTAAACCTAGTTCTACACCTAAACCTAATCCTAAATCTAGCCTAAACTCTAGCCCTAGACTAAAAAACAAAACAAAACAAAACAAACAAACAAACAAAAACAAACAGTTCTAGCCCTAACAATAATCCTTACCATAACCCAAACACTAACCCTACCCCAGGACCTAATCCTAGTCCTAATTCTGACTGTAATGCTAACTCTAACTCTAATCCGAACACTGACCCTGACTTTAAGGGTAAACCTACCTCTAAACCTGACCCTAAATGAAAATATAAACCTAAAACTAGACCTAGATATAACCCTAACCCTAAAACTAGCCCTAATCATAACCCTAGCTCTTACATTACCCACAGCCCTAAACCTAGGCTTAAACCTAACACAAAACCTAGAGCTAATCCTAGGCCTTACCCTAGCCCTAAGTGTAACACTAACCCTAACCCTAGCCCTAACCCAAACTTAAACCTCGCCATAGTCTTAACCCTAGTTCAAAGCCTAACTCTTACCATAAACATAAAACTAAATCTAACCCTAACCCTAGCCCTAATCCTAAGCTTAACCCTATCCCTAAACCTAACCCTAAACCTAGCCCTAAGACTAACTCTCTCACACTAGTCCTATCCCTAGTTCTAACCCTGTACCTTACATAACCCTAACCCTAGCCCTAACCCTTGCCCTATCTCAATTCCTAGCCCTAATCCTAGATCTAAACCTAACTCTAAATCTAACCCTAAACCTAAGCCTAAGCCTAACACTAACACTAGCCCTAACCCTAACGCTAATCATAAAACTAGCCCTAACCCTAATCCTAGCAGTAAAACAAAACTGAGAAATAGCCCTAACTCTAAAAGTTAACGTAAACCAAACCCTAACACTACACCAAGACCCAACCATAGCCTTAATTCGAGTTCTAACCCTAACCTTACAACTAACTCTGACCCTGACTCATATCCTAATACCCTAGCTTTAAACACCCTCCTAAGCTTAAACCGAAACCTAACATTAACCCTATCCCTAATTTGAGTCCTAATCCTATACCTGACCCTGACTCATATCCTAACACTAACCTAGCTCTAAATATTACCCTAACGTTAAACCTAACACTAATGCTAGACCCTAACTCTTACCCTAAAAGTGAGCCTAATTGTAACCCTAGTTACATTAGCCATTGACTTCACTCTAGCCCAAGCCCTAACAATAAAACTAGCCCTAATCCGAGCTCTAAACCTAACTTTAACCCTAACCCTAACCCTAACTCTAGCCCTAAACCTAGCTCTAACCCTATCCCTTACCCTAAGTGAAACCCTAACCCTAATGGTAACCCTAGACCTATCCCTAACCCTTAGGCTAAACAAAATCCTAATCCCATTAATAGTCCTGACCCTAGCCCTCATTCTAGCTCTAATTATAACCCAAACCCTAACGCTAAATCTGACCCTTATTATGACCCTAACACTAACCCTAGGTCTAAAACAACCCCTCACCCTAGACCAAATCCTATCACCGGCCCTACTGGTAATCTTATATCGAAACCTAACCCTAAAATTAGTTCTAGATCTAAACCTAATTCTAAATCTAGCTTTAACTCTACCCATAGATCTAAACAAAAACCTAGTCCTAGCCCTAAAAATATTCCTTACCCCAAACCAAACACTAAACCTACTGCAGGACCTAATCCTACTCCTGATTCTGGTTGTAACCCTAACTCTAACTCTAATCCGAAAACTGACCCTGACTTTAAGGGTAAACCTACCTCTAAACCTGAACCTAACCAAAAATCTAAACCTAACCAAAAATCTAAACCTAACACTAGACCTAGCCATAACCCTAACCCTAAAAATAGCCCTAATCATAACCCTAGCTCTTACATTACCCACAGCCCTAATCCTAGGCCTAAACCTAACACAAAATCTAGAGCTAATACTAGGCCTTAACCTAGCCCTAAGTGTAGCCTTATCCCTAACCATAGCCCTAACCAAAATTTAACCCTCACCTTAGTTCGAACCCTAGCTCAAAGTCTAACCCTTACCGTAAATATAAACCTTAAACTATTCCTAACTCTAACCCTAACCCTAGCCCTAATCCTAAACTTAACCCTATCCCTAACCCTAGCTCTAAACATACCCATTACTCTAACCCTAAAGCTAAACCTAACGATAACCCTAGCCTTAACACTAACCATAAACCTTAACCTAAACAGAAAAATAACCCTAAAACTCACCCTAAACCTAACACTCGCTATAATCTAACCATAGATCAAACCCAAAATCTTACCATAAACCTAAACATAAGCACAGCCCTAACCCTAACCCTAAACTTAAGTATAACCCTATCCCTAACCCTAAACCTATATCTAACTGTATACCTTACCCTAACCCTAATGCTAACCAAAACTATAACCCTAGCCCTAACCCTAACCCTAACTCTAAACCTACTGTAATTCTATCCCTGGACCTAACACTGAACTTAACCCTTGCTCTAGCCCTAATCATAGCTCAGAACATAACCCTTACACTAAACATAATCCCAACCATAACCCTAGTTCTAAACCTCACCTTAACCCTAACTCAAGACCTAATCCTAACCATAACACTATCTCTAATTTTATCTCTAGCTGTATCCATTACCCTAATGCTAACCCTAGGCCTAAACCTAACTCAAAACCTAATCCTAACCATAACCCTAGCATTAAATTTAAATCTAACTGTATCCATTACTCTAAACTTAAACCTTACCCTAATGCTAACCCTATCACTAACTCCAAACCCATCAATTACCCTAAACCTAACCTGAACCCTAAAATTAACCCTATCATTACTGTGACCCTAACCTTTATGCTAATTCGATCTCTAACCCTAAATTCAAACCTAAACCAAACCCTAACCCTGACTCTGACCCTAATAACTCCCCTAGCTCTAAACCTGACCCTACCCTAAACCTCACTCTTACAATAGACCTAGCCAATAACCTAACCCTAAAAGTAACTCCAACCATAACCCTAGACCTGACATTAGCCCTAGACAAAATCCTACCCCTAACCCTAACACAAACCCTAGCCCTTATCCTAGCCCTAAACATAGCCTTAGTAATAACCCTAATGCTAGCCCTAATCTCAGACCTAACTTAGCCCTATCCCTAACCCTAACCCTAGTCCTAGCCCTAAGAATAAGTCTAACTCTCACCCTAGGCATAAAAGTAATTCTAACTCTATCCCTTACCAGAACTAAACCTAGGACTAACCCTAGCCCTTTCCTTAGCCCTAGCCCTAAACCTAGATCTAACTCTAACTCTAAATCTAACCCTAAGCTAAGCCTAAACCTAAACCTTACACTAGCCCTTACTCTAACCCTAATGCTACTCCTAAACCTAGCCGTAACTCTAGCCCTAGCCCTAATACAAAATAGATCCATAGCCCCAACCCTAAACCTTAACCTAAACCAAACCCTAACCCTACACCTAGCCATAACCCTAGCCCTAATTCGAGTTTTAAGCCGAAACCTAATATGAATTCTGACACTGACTCTGACCCTAAAACTAACCCTAGCTATAAACATCACCCTAACCCTAAACATAAACCTAACACTAAACCTAGCCCTAACCTTAACCCTAAAACTAGCCCTAATTGTAACCCTAGCACTTACATTAGAAATAACCCTAACCCTAGCCCTAAATTAACCCAAAACCTAGCCTTAAACCAAGCCCTAACCCAAGCTTTAACCCTAAACCTAACCTTAAACCTAACCCTAGCACTAGTAATAACCATAACCCTAGTCCTAACCCTAGATTTCACCCTATCCATTACCCTAACCATAACCCTACCCTAATGCTAAACCTAGGCCTAAACTTAACCTTAATTCTAACCCTATCCATTACCCTAAATCTAACCTGAAACCTAAACCTAACTCTATTATTACCCTAATCCTAAACTTATGCTAATTCGAGCCCTCAACTTAAAAATTAACCTATCCCAATCACTAATTGCAACCCTGATCCTAATAATACCCTTAGCTCTAAAACTCAACCTAACCCTAAACCTAACCCTTACACTAGACATAGCCATAAACCTAACCCATACCTATTTTAACTGTAATGTTGGACTTGAAATTAGCCCTAGACCTAATCCTAGCCCTAAACCTCGCCTTAATCCTAACCCAAACCATAGCCTGAGCTTTAACCATAATGTTAATCCTCACCCTAGACGTAAACCTAGCTAAAAGCCCCATCTCTTACCCTAAACTTAACAATAACCCTAAACCCAACCATAACTCTAAACCTAAGCCTAACCCTAAACTTAAACCTAACTTTAGCCCTAACCCTAGGCCAACACTAACACTAAGCCTAATGCTAATCCTAGCCCTAATTTAATCTTATTGTAACCCTAACCATGGCCCTAAGACTAAATCTAACTCTTTCCCTATCCCTATCCCTAGTTCTAACCTTAGCCCTAGCCCTAACCCTAGATCTAAACCTAACTCTAAATCTAAACCTAACTCTAAATTTAACCATAGCCATAATCCTAAACCAAACCCTAACACTAGCCCTAACATTAATGCTAATCCTAAAACTTGACCTACCCCCAGCCCTAGCCATAAAAGAAAACCAAGCCATATCCCTGACCCTAACTCATAACCTAAACCAAACCTTAACCCTACACATAGCCCTAATCCTAACTCTAAAACTAACCCTGACCCTAATCCTAATAATACCCCAGCTCTAAACCTGACCCTCACCTAGCCCTTACACTAGACCTACCATAACCTAACCCTAAAACTATCCCTAACCATAAACCTAGACCTGACATTAGCCCTAGCCCTAGCCCTAGCCTTAAACCTAACAGAAACCCTAGCCCTAAACCTAGCCTTAATCCTAACCCAAACACTAACCCTAGCCCTAATCTTAATTCTAACCCCAACACTAGCCCTAAAGCTAGCTATCCCCACCCATTCCCCTAAAATTAACCCTAACCCCAATGCTAAACCTAACCCTAGCCCTACCCCTAGGCCTAAAAATAAAACTAATTCTAGCCCTAATCCTAACCCTAATTTAGCTGTAACCCTAACCCTAACACTAAGCCTAGTCCTAAAGTCTAACTCTAAGTCTCATCCTAGCCATATCCCTAATTCTAACCCTATCCCTTATAATAAACCTAGCCCTAGCCCTAACCCTAGCCCTAGATCTAACCCTAACTCTAAATCTTACCCTAAACCTAAGCCTAAACCTCACCCTAACACTAGCCCTAAACCTAAAACTAATCCAAAATTCAGCCCTAACACTAGCCCTATCCCTAAAACAAAACCAAGCCATAGCCCTAACCCTAACCCTTAGCTTAAACCAAACCCTAACCCTACATCTAGCCCTAACATAAGCCCTAATTCGAGTCCTAACCCTAACCCTAAAACTAGTCCTGACCCTGATTCTGACCCTAACACTAAACCTAGCTCTAAACATCACCCTACCCCTAAACCTATGCTTTGCATGCTTCAGCATAGGGCTACATTCACAAGGAACAAAGCAGAGAGTGCCCACAGAGAACTGATTGAGTGTGTGAAGTTTCAAGCAGCTAACACCAACTCTGTTTGTTATCCAGCTCCATTTCCAATTATCCAAATTATTCAAGATAAAATGAAACCTTAAAAAAAACTGTTCCTGACAGTGAACCACTGAATCCAGAATGCCCAAACCTGGCGAGCATAGTAAGGTTAGGGAAAAGATGAATCCAGCCCAGTATCAAAGAAATTTGAACAAAAATAACTAACTCTAAAACTAGCTCTAAACCTAACCCTAACCCTAACTGTAACCCTAACTCTTACCTGTATAGAGAACCAATGATCCTAGAAGTCCAAAACTTGGGGAGTCTAGTGGGGAGAGCTAAAAGATGAATACTGTGCTGTATCAAAGAAATCTGATCAAATCTTTGGGAGACTTATTTCAGTACATACATATTTCTCTGTTTTCTCCTTAAGCTCTCAGATACAGTTGCTTTTGCATGCTTCATCTTTGGCCTACCTTCAAAAGAAAGAAACCAGAAAGTACCCACTGAGAATTGATTGTGTGAAGTTTCAAGCACCTCCTATCAACCCTGTTTGATTTCCAGCTCAATTTTCATTCACATCAATAAGCCATAATGAAGGGAAACCTTAAAATACAAACTGTTCCTGACAGCGAACCATTGAACCAACAAGGCCCAACCTGTGTGACATAGTAAAGCTAAGTAAAAGTTGAATCCTTCCCAGTATCATAAAAAATTTGAAGAAAACTAGGGCCACATGGGCGCTCTCAGCACAGACAGAAGGCTCCCCCATGTGGTTGCTCTCGGTGCAGAGAGATGTCTCTGCTGTGCATTTGCTCAAGGCTCAGAAGGAAGTCTCAGCCTCAAGTGGGCTCTGGGCTCAGAGGGAAGTCTCAGCTGGGAGGGCGCTCTCGGTGTAGAGAGTAGGCAGCACAGAACACAGAGTCTATGCTTGGGGGTTACCAGACCAAGCTCTGGATTTGGCACAAGGTCACCCCAGAACCACCCAATTCACCAAACACCCTACACAGTTAACAGATGGAATACATCTTTCAAAACCTTACTCAACATCTATCACTGGGCATGGCTAGCAGCTCAGTTCTGTGGCTGCTCAGGTACCTGGTTTATAGCTCCCCTACCTCCCGCTATGATAACTCAAGATTTTTCTCACAAGCTTTGTGTGGGGTGTAGCTATCAATGTGGAACAACAACTGTACAGGCACCTGGTGTCCAACTCAGAGACTAAGAATAGGAAGGCTACCGGTAGATGATCAAACCCTCTCACACTGGCTACCTCCATCACCCAGAGCACAGAGACTCTAGCTAGGAATAGAAAACTCAAACTACTGCAAGAAAAGAAAAGAGTTCTGAGATACTTTTTTTCTTTCTTACTTTTCTTTTCTCACTCTTTTCATCCATTCTCCTCTACCCTTCCTTCTCTTGTCCTCACAACCACAACATATGTGAAACCAAGAACTTTGCATGAAATTGGACTTTAAGAACTGAATCTGGTGCTGGGTTCGATCCTCAGCACCACATACAAATAAAGATATTGTGTCTTCCAGAAACTAAACAATAAATATTTTTAAAAAATTCTCTCTCTCTCTCTCTCTCTCTCTCTCTCTCTCTCTCTCTCTCTCTCTCTCTCTCTCTCTCTCTCAAAAACAGAAAGAACTGAATCACCAGAATAGTTAAATATAGAGGAATTGCATAGGCCCCACCTTACCTCCCTTTATTTTCTCTTATATTCTTTCTCCCTCTTTCTTTCTTTCCTTGTTATTTTTTTCTTTCTTTTTCTTCCTCCCTCTATCCCACTTTCAACCTCTTAATTTTTACTATGAATTCAGATAAGGAATTTGAATTTATACATTCTTCCGTAAATTACCCCTGTCTATTCATTACAGTTCTCCTCCAATTTGCTAAGATAGATTAATCTCATACCCTCACTCCTTTTCCCCTTAATGTAGCATCCAACCCCTGACCATCTGTTCTCTATATACCACCAGAAATGGTATGCCTTTTATGAAACCAATGAATATATTCTATATAATAATTGAAGCCAACATCTCTAGACATAGAGTCTAAATATAAATGTATTTATAATGTTAGGCTTAGGTCATGGGTTAGGTTTAGATTTAGAGTTAGGTTTTGATCTATGCTTAGGGCTAGGGCTAAGGAGGGGGAAAGGGTTATGACTAGGGTTAGGGCTAGGTTTAGGGTTATGGTAAGGGATAGGGTTAGAACTTGTGATAGGGCTAGTGTGAGATTTAGAGTTAGTCTTAGGGCTAGGGTTAGGGTTATGGTTAGGGATAGGGCTAAATTAGGGCTAAGGTTAGTGTTAGGTTTAGGCCTCGGGTTAGAGTTAGAGTTAAGGTTATGTGAAGGTTAAGGGAATGGGTTATAGCTAGGTTGAGGGCTAGGGCAAGGGTTAGTATTAGGGTTAGGGCTAGGTTAGGGTTAGGATTATGATTAAGGCTAGGTTTAGGGCTAGTGTTTGTGTTAGGGTTAGGGCTAGATTTAGGAGTAGGGCTAATGTCAGGTCTAGGGTTACACTTAGGGATAGATTTAGTGTTAGGTTTATGGCTTGTTCCAGTGTAAGGGTTAGGTTTAGGAGAAGGTCAGGTTTACAGCTAGGGTTATTATTAGGGTCAGGTTCAAGGTTAGGGTTTGAGTTAGGTTAGGGTTTAGGTTTAGGGCTCGAATTAGCATTAGGTTTAGGGTTAGGGTAATGACAGGGTTAGGTTTAGGGTTTAGATGTGGTTCAGTGTAATAGATAGGGTTAGGTTTAGGCATAGGGTTAGCATAAGGGTTAGGGTTATTATTAGGGTAATGGATAGGGTTAGACCTAATATTAGGGCTAGGTTTATGAATAGGATTAGGACTTTTGTTTGGGTTAGGGTTACAATTAAATTTAGGGTTAAATCTAGGTTTAGGATTCGGCTAGGTTTTGGGTTAGGGTAGGGCTGGGGTTAAGGCTATGGGTAATGTATGAAGTAGGGTTATTATTAGCGTTGGTTATAGGGTTAGGGTAAGTGCTAGGTCTAATGTTAGGGTTAGGATTATGGTTACAATGATGTTTAGAGCTAGGGTTAGTGTTAGGGTTAGAGTTAGGGTCCGGATTAGTTTTTAGGTTAGGGTTAGGTCTAGAATTAGAGATAGGGTTAGGACCAGGTGTAAGGTTAGGGTGATTTAAGTTAAGAATTAGGGTTAGGGCTATGACTCGGTTTTATTTTAGGGCTAGGGTAGGGTGAGGTTTAGGCTTAGGTATAAGGTTAGATTTAGAGTTATGTTTAGATCTAGGGTTTGAGCTAGGGCTAAGAATAGGGGTAGGGTTAGGGCTAAGTTTAGGGCTAGGTTTATGGTGATTGTAAGGGATAGGGTTAGAACTTGGTATAGGGCTAGGGCGAGAGTTAGAGTTAGTCTTAGGGAAAGGGTTAGGGTTAGGGTTAGGGATAGGGCTAAATTAGGCCTGGGATTAGGGCAAAAGTGTTAGTGTTAGGGTTAGTTTTAAGTTTAGGGCTAGGGTTAGTGTTAGGTTTAGGGTTAAGTTTAGGTTTAGGGTAAGGGATGGGATTATAGCTAGTTTTAGGGCTAAGGTGAGGGTAAGAATTAGGGTTAGTGTTAGGGTTAGTTTTATGATTAAGGCGAGGTTTATGGCTAGGATGTGGGCTAAGTTTTGTGTTAGTGTTAGATCTAGGATTAGAGTTAGGCCTAATGTCAGGCCTAGGATTACAGTTAGGGATCGTTTTAGGATTAGGTTTATAGCTAGGTCTCTTGTAAGGGTTAGGTTTATGATTAGGGTCAGATTGAAAGATAGGGGTATTATTAGGTTTAGGGTAAGCTTTAGGGGTTTTGGTAGGTTAAGGTTTAGGTTTAGGGCTCAAATTAGCATTACTTTTAAGGATAGGGTGACGATAGTTTTAGGTTTAGGGTTCAGGTTAAGGGAGGGGGTAATGGATAGGGTTAGGGTTAGGGATAGGATTAGGGTTTGGCCTAGGGTTAGCATAAGGTTTAGTGTTATCATTAGGGTAATGGATAGGTTAGAGCTAGGGTTAGGGCTAGGGTTATGCTAAGGATTATGTCTAGGCTTAGGCTTAGAATTAGGGCTAAGACTATGGTTAGGGTTAGGATTAGCTTTACGGTTAAAGCTAGGGTAGGACTAGGTTTAGGGCTAGGTTCTGTGATAGGTTAGGGCTAAAGCTAATGTAAGAACTTGTTATGACTCAAGCTAGATTTAGGGTTAATATTAGGGCTAGGTATAGGTTTAGGGCTGGTTTAGGGTTAGGGTGATGTTTATGCTAGGGTTAGTATTAGTGTCAGCGTCAGTGTTCAGGTTAGGGTTATGGTTAGGGTTAAAGCCAGAATTAGGTCTAGTGTTAGGTCTAGTGGATGGGTTAGTGTTTGGCTTAGGCTAAGGGTATTGTTAGGGCTAGGTCTAGGTTTTTCTTTAGGTCTAGCTTTTGAGTTATGGCTAGATTTAGGATTAGGTTTAGGTCTAGGGCTAGTTTTACTTTTATGGTTAGGTTTAGTAGGGCTAGTGTTAGGGTTCAGAATAGGGTTAGGTTCAGGTTTAGATCTACGATTAGTGTTAGGGTCAGCATAAGGGTCAGGGTTAGGGTTAGGGTTTGGGTTATGGTTAGAGCTAGAATGAGGGCTAGGGTTAGGACTAGTAATAGGGTTAGGGTTTGTGTTAGGTTAAGGATTAGGGTTAGCATGAGGGTTAGGGTTTGGCTTAGGGTAAGGGATAGGGTTAGAGCTAGGGTTAGGGCTTGGATTATGGCAAGGTTTAGGGTTAAAGCTAGGTTTAGGGCTCGGATTATGGCTAGTTTTGTGTTAGGTTTTGGGCTAGGGTTAGAGCAACAGCTAATGTAAGAACTAGGGTTACAATTAGGGTTAATTTTTGGGTTATGGTTAGGGGTTAAACCTCTAATGGTAGGATTAGGTTTAAGGTTAGGGTGATATTTAGAGCGAGTGTTAATATTAGGGTCAGGGTTAGTTTTAGAGTTAGGGTTAAGACTCGAACTAACGCTGTAAGGGTTTGGTTTAAAGTTAGGGTGTTGTTTACAGCTAGGGTGAGTGTTAGGATATGAGTCAGAGTCAGGGTTAGTATTAAGATTAAGGTTAGGACTCGAATTAGGGCTAGGGTTAGGTCGAGGTGTAGTGCTAGTGTTTGGTTTAAGTTAAGGTTTAGTGTTAGGGCTATTGCTCGCCTTTGTTTTACTGCTAAGGTTAGGGTTAGAGCTAGTTTTATGATTAGTGGTAGGATTAGGGCTAGTGTTAATGTTAGGCTTAGGCTTAGGGTTAGTGTTAGATTTAGAGTTAGGGTTAGATCTAGGATTAGGAATAGGGATAAAGATTAGGCAAGGGTTATGGCTAGGGTTATGTCTAGGTTTAGGGCTAGGGTTACAGTTACAGTAAAGTAGAGGGTTAGAACTAGGGATAGGGCTAGTGTGAGTGTTAGAGTTAGTCTTAGGGCTAAGGTTAGGGTTAGGATTAGGGATAGGTTTAAATTAGGGCTAAAATTAGGGCTAGGGGTAATGTTCAGCTTAGGCCTAGCATTAGGGTTAGGATTAAGTTTAGGCTAAAGGATCACATTATAGCTAGGTTTCTAGACAGGGTGAGGGTTAGAATTAAGGATAGGGTTATGGTTAGGGTTAACGTTATGATTAAGTCTTGGTTTAGGGTTAGAAGGTGGGCTAGGGATTTTTTTAGGGTTAAGGCTAGGATTAGGGCTAGGGCTAATATCAGATCTACAGTTTTGGTTAAAGATACCTTTAGTGTTAGGTATTTGGCTACCTGTAGTGTAAGGGTTAGGTTTAGGGTTAGGGTCAGGCTTCAATCTAGGGGTATTTATTTAGGGTCAGGGTCTGGTTTAGGGTTTGGGATAGGTTAAGGTTTAAAATTATGGCTCAAATTAGCATTAGGGTTAGTTTTAGGGTAATGATAGGGCAAGGCTTAGGGTTTAAGTTAAGTTTGGTTTACGGTAATGGATAGGTTTAGGATTAGGGATATGGTTAGGTTTAGGCCTAGGTTCAGCATTAGGGTTATGGTTATGGTTATGGCAATGGATAGGATTAGAGCTATGGTTAGGGCTAGGGTTATGGTTATGATTAGGGATAGGATTAGGTTTAAACTCAGGTAATGGCTCAGATTAGGTCTAGATTTTGGGTTAAATTTGTGTTAAGGTTAGGGTAATGGTCAGAGTCAGGGTCAGGGTTAGTTTTATGGTTAGGGTTAAAGACTCAAATAAGGGCTAGGGTTACAGTTCGGTTTTGTTTAATTTTAGGGTGGTGTTTAGAGCTCAGGTGAGTGATAAGATATGATTCAGGGTCGGGGTACCTTTTAAGGTTAGAGTTAGGACTCAAATTAGGGCTAGATTAAGTCTAGGTGTACTGTTAGGGTTTAGTTTAAGTTAAAGTTTAGTGTTAGGGTATTGCTCAGTTTTGTTTTAGTCCTAGGTTTAGGAATTAGGACAAGGTTAGTTATAGGGGTAGGGTTAGTGTTTGGATTAGGTTAAGGGTTACTAGATAGTGCTAGTTATATGATTTGTATAAGGGTTAATGCTAGTGTTAATGTTAGGCTTAGGCTTAGAGTTAGGTTTAGATTTGGGGTTAGCATTAGATCTAGGGTTAGGGCTAGGTCTAAGGATAAGGCAAGGGTTAGGGCTAGGGTTAGGGTTACAGTAATGGATACGTTTAGAAATAGGGATAGGTCTTGGGTGAGGGTTAGATTTATTCTTAGGGCTAGGGTTATGGTTATTTTTAGGGATAGTGCTAAAATAGGGCTAGGATTAGGGCTAAGGTTAGTGTTCAGCTTAGGCCTAGCATTGGGACTAGGGTTATGGTTCTGTTTAGGGTAAGGGATGTTTTTATAGCTAGGTTTAGATGTAGGGTGAGGGTTAGAATTAGAGTTAGGGATAGGTTTAGGGTTAAGGTTATGACTAAGGCTTGGTTTGGGGCTAGGATGAGGGCTAGCGCTTGTTGAAGGGTTAGGTCTAGAATTAGGGCTAGGGCTAATGTCAGGTCTAGTGTTACAGTTAGGAGTAGATTTAGGGTTAGGTTTGTGTCTAGCTCTAGTGTAAATGTTAGGCTTAGTGTAAGGGTCAGGTTTAGACCTAGGTGTATTTTTAGGGTCAGGATCAGGTTTAAGGTTTGTTTTAGGTTAAAGTTTAGGGATAGGGCTCAAATGAGCATTAGGGTTAGGCTTAGGGTAATGCATAGGGTTAGGTTTAGGATTCAGGGTAGGTTTAGTGTAATGGAAAGTTTTCGAGATAGCAAGAGGGTTAGGCTTAGGCCTAAGGTTAGCATTAGTATTAGGATTATCCTAAGGATAATGTATAGGGTTAGATCTAGGTTTAGGGCTAAGTTTATGGTTAAGATTAGGGCTAGAGTTAGGGTTAGGGTTTGGGCTAGGGCTAGTAAACCTAGCTTATGGTAGGTTAAGTTTAGGTTTAGGGTAAAGTTCAGTTTTGAGCTTGGTTATTCCTAGGGTGAGAGTTAGGTTTAGTGTTAGGTCTAGGGTTAGTGTTATGGTTATGGTCAGGGTTAGGTTTAGGGTGAGGTCTAGGGTTTTCATTAGGTTTAGGGTTAGGTTTAGAGTAATAGATTGGGTTAGATGTAAGATTAGCTTTTGGGTTAAGCTTAGGTTTAGGGTTAACTTTAGTTTTAAAGCTGGTACTATTGGGTCTATGGTAAGGGTTAGGTTTTGAGTTAGGGTTAGGGTAAAGCAAGGGTTAGATTTAGCATTAGGTCTAGGGTTAGGTTTATGTTTTGTGTTAGCGTTTTGGTTAGGGTTAGGGCCAGGATTATCATTACATTTAGCATTAGAGATAGGGTAATGGCTAGAGTTAGAGCTAGGATTAAAGCTAGTGTTAAGGTTAGGATTAGGGTTAGGTTTAGGGTTATGGGTAGGGCTACGGCTAGGGTTATGTTTAGGCTAAGGGTTAGGCTGTGAGCTAGGGTTAGGACTAAGGTGAGATTTAAGGTTAAGTTTAGAGCTACGGTTAGGGTGAGGGTTATTCTTAAGGTAGGTTTAGGTCTCAGATTAGGGCTAGGTTTTTTGTTAGGTTTAGGCCTAGGGTTAGTACTATGGGTAATGTAAGATTTAGGGTTCTAATTACAACTAGTTGTAGGGTAAGGGTTATGGCTAGGTCTAGTGTTAAGTTTAGATTTTGGTTTATTGTCAGGTTTAGAGCTTGGTTTAGTGTTAGTGTCAGGGTCAGTGTTCAGGTTAGAGTTAGGATTAGGGTGAAAGCCAGAATTAGGACAAGGTTAGTTATAGGGGTAGGGTTAGTGTTTGGATTAGGTTAAGGGTTACTGTTAGGGATAGGACTAAGTTTTTGTTTAGGTCTAGGGCTAGAGTTATCGCTAAATTTAAGATTAGGTTTAGGTTTAGGGCTAGTGTTAGTGTTAGGTTTAGGTATAAGTTTACTTGTAGGGCTAGTTTCAGGGTTCAGTTTAGGTTAGGGTCAGGTTTTGACCTACAATTAATGTTAGAGTCAAAATATGGGTGAAGTTTAGAGTTTGATTTTGGGATAGGGTTAGAGGTACAATGAGAGCTAGGGTTAGGACTAGTAATAGGGTTAGTGTTTGGTTTTGTCTAAGGATTATGATTAGGACTACGGTTATCATTATGGATAGGGTTTGGCTTAGGGTAAGGGATTAGGGTAAATGGCTAGCATTAGGGCTATGGGTAATGAAAGACCCTGGTTTATGATTATGGCTAGTTTTAGGTTTAAAGTTATGGATAGGTCTATAGTTAAGGTTAGGTTGGGGTTAGGATAAGATTTAGAGCTAGGGTTTTTGTTAGGATAAGGTTCAGTGTTCAGGATAGCATTGGGGTAAGGGTTAAAGCCAGAATTAGAACTAGGGTTAGGTCTAGGTATAGGGTTAGTCTTTGCATTAGGTTAATGGTTATTGTTAGAGCTAGGGCTAGAGTTATGGTTATATTTAGGATTAGGTTTAGGTCTAGTGCTAGTATTATGGATAGGTTAGGTATAGGTTTACCAGTAGGGCTAGTGTTATTGTTTGGTTTAGAGTTAGGGTCAGGCTTAGTCCAAGGGTTAGTGTTAGGGTCAGAATAAGGGTCAGGGATAGGCTTAGGCTTTGGGATATGGTTAGAGATAGAATAAGGGCTAGGGTTAGGACTAGTAATAGAGTTAGGGTTTGGGGTAGGCTAAGGATTAGGGTTAGAACTCTGGTAGCATTAGGGTGAGGGTTTGGCTTAAGCTAAGGGATAGGGTTAGAGCTAGGGTTAGGGTTTTGGTTAGGGTTAGGGCTAGGGTTATATTTAGGGTTTGGGTTAAAGCTAGGGTTAGGGCTCAGATTAGGGTTAGTGTTATGGCTATGGCTAATGTAAGAACTGGCTTTACAATTTGGGCTAGATTTATGGTTATGTTTAGGGCTAGGTCTAGTGTTTGGGTTACATTAGGGTTAAGGTGATATTTAGAGCTAGGGTTAGTTTTAGGGTAAGAGTCAGGGTCAGTATTAGTTGTAGGGATAGGGTTAGGACTAGGGGTAGCATTAGGATTTGGTTTAGGTTAAGAGTTAGGATTAGGGCTATAGCTTAGTTTTGTTTGAGGGCTGTGGCTAGGGTTAGGGCTAGTTTTCAAATTAGCATTAGGGTTAGGGCTAGTGTTAGGGTGAGGTTTAAACATCTATTAAAATGATGGTGTAATTATCTCTTAAATTCAATATAGTGAATTACTTATTAGATTTTCTTAATGGCAAATCAGCATAGTGTAATGGATTCAAATCTCAGTTCTTCATCCATTTTGTTAACTGTGGACTTGTGTAACCTCTACTCTCCTCAGTTTTTTAAACAATAAGAACTATCTCATGAGGTTGTTGTGCAAGTTAATACATATATATATATATATATATATATATATATATATATATATATTACATATAACATATATGATTAATTTAGAACTTAGAGCAGTACATGACAAGTATGAAATAATTTTTTAAGTTGTTGCATTCTTGGAGGTAAAATCTATTTGGTTTTGATTCCTTTAGTATGTCTGTAGATTTTATCTGTTAAATGTTTATTCATGCCTTTTACATCAGTGTCATTAGATTGTAATATTCTTTATGTAACCTGTTGCTTTCTGTCATCAGAGTTATGGAACTTTCTAAAGTGAGTTGGGTAGTTTCTCTTTTGGTACACTCAGGAACTATTTATGTGACAAAGAAAATCTGAACCTGTTGCCTATATTTATATTAGTTACATATTGCTGTATAACAAATTACCCCAAAACTTAGTGAATTAAAACAACAGACATTTTTAAAAATACTTTTTAGTTGTAAATGGACACAATATCTTTATTTTACTTATTTATTTACTTATGTGGTGCTGAGAATGGAATCAAGTGCTTCACATGTGTCAGGCAAGCACTCTCTTACTGAGCCACAACCACAGCCCCAACAATAGAAACATTTCTGATCTCACAGTTTCTATAGTCAAGCCACCAGGCACAGCTCAGGGCTTGCTTCTGGCTCAGGGTCTCTCATAGGCTGTGATCAGGGTTTTGACTGGGGCTGCTGTCATCATGAGGTACAACTGGGAGCAGAGCCACCTCTTTGCTCACTCACGTGGCTGTTAGCATGATTCAGTTCCTGGTGAGTTTTTGAATTGAGGACATCAATTTCTCACTGGATATTATCCAGAGGACTCTCTGAAGTTCATGTCATCTAGACCATTACATGAGTCAGCTCATGATATACAGTAATTTGCTTCATCAATGCCAACATGGGAAAACCAGAATGCCACCAAGCTGGAAGTCAGTCTTTTTGTAACCTAATTTTGGAATGGATCCACCATTACTTTTGCTGCATTCTACTCACTAGAAGCAAGTCACAAGATCCAGTCCACGTTCAAGGCAAGAAAATTGAGGAAAGATGTGAATATGAAGAGGTAGAAACTATTGTGGGACATTTTAGAAGCTGTATATCACCATTTTTAAGGGTAGATATTTGATTAGGCTTCTAATTCCTTCTGTGGTTATTGGGCTAACCAGTTTTATACTAATTCTTTACCAGTTTTGATATTTTATGATTTTCTAGAAAATAATTTTATCTAAGTTTTTAAATTTATTTGCCAAATGAAAAAATCTCCTCCAGGGCTATTAGTCTTATTATTAATTAAGTCTTCTCTTCCTTTATCAGAAAGAACATTCATTTATTTCACTAGTCATTTCAAAGTACCATTTTTCACTTATTGATTAATTTTATTTTTATTTCTTTATTGGTTTATATTTTATCTTTATTAATTCCTTTTCTTTTATTTTCATTTGTGTTTATAGTTTTTTCCTGGCTCTTGAAGTTTGATTTTTTTTTTTGGCATTGGATCTGGAACTCAGGGGTACTCTACCACTGTGTTATATCCCATGTCCATTTTTATTTTAGTTGGAGACAGGGTCTCACTAAGTTACCTGAGAATTTATGATAGCCTCCTGAGTAGATGGGGTTACAGGCACACCCCCACTGTGCCTGGCTTTCATGTTTGAATAAGTGCACTTAAGGCCATGCATTTTTCTCTGAGTACTTATTTTGTTACATCTTACTGGTTTTGTTATATAGAGATTTGATTGCTTTTCATTTTTCATTGGTTTATACTTTCCATTTTCATCCTTCTTTTTTTAGTTATGCATGATAGTGGAATGCATTACAATTCTTATTACACATATAGAGCACAATTTTTCATATCTCTGGTTGTATACATAGTATATTCACACCAATTTGTGTTAATTCTTCTTTAACCAGATTACAAGTGTGCTTTTCCCCCTCTTATTTCTGGGGGCATAGATTTCAAAGCATTATTTTATTATTAAACCATTATATTATTGAACCCAATGGTTACTATTTGTCCATATGTGATAATATTATTTCAAATTTATTGAGCTTTCTATTTTGACTTAAGACATCATTAATTTCATGAGTATTCAATGTGTATTTAAAAAGTGTGTTCCTTTTCTGTTCATACAAACATACAAATGTTCAACTTTGCTAATTTAATCACTTTAATACTGATGTCTTTATGTAGTTAGCAGGTTAGTAAGTTAGTACCTGATGTGTTGATTTCTGAATAAAGAATATTTTTGCCCTATGACCACATTTACTTTCTTCTAGTAAATATAAATCATATCATAAATTGTTGTAGGTATACAATAGAACACCAGAACTCATCACACCTACCTGTGTTAGTGCCCATTTTAAAATTTACCTACAACTGTAGTTTCCAAATGTTCAGCACTTTTTTTACATATTCAAAAAAATGTGAAATTATTCAGACATAAAGAAAGTGATGCCTGTAATCTCAGTAGCTTGGGAGGCTGAGGCAGGAGGATCTCCATTCAAATCCAGCCTCAGCAACTTAGCAAGATCCTAAACAAATTAGAAAGACCCTGTCTCAAAATAAAAATGAATGAATAAATAAAAGGGCTAGGGATGTGGCTCAGTTGTCAAGCACCCCTTGGTTCCATCCTGGTGCAAAGATAATGCATAAATTAATTAAATAAATAAAATACATAAACTGTTTATCTACAGAAAAATATGGATCAATATCAAAACACTTTGTTTAACAAAAAAGTATATCTTGTGGGGCTGGGACTGTGCCTCAGTGGAAGAGTGCTCACCTAGCACATGTGGGGAACTAGGTTAAAACCTTAGTGCAACATGTAACTGAAATAAATATAATGTGTCCACCTACAACTAGAAAATTAATATTTTTAAAAGTGTTTATCATGTGTTTTTAGTCTATAATGTTTGATAAGTGATTAAATTAATATGTTGATCAAAATCAAATAAAGCTCCTTATGGTCAAGGAAGTTGAGAGTTATACAAGATTTTTTTTTTCATTAGTGAATATGACTCTCATGCTGAGGGTGTTGAATCCTGCAGAAGAGGAAAGTTGCTGTTTGGGTTTGGTTCCAGGTAAAATGTTGGAATGTTCACCTGGTTTGATATTGCAGCTAGTGGATCCATGGTTACTTTGCAGATTCCTGTGGTGAACAGATGCCTTTGAGGAGCTGAAATTCCCTGTGGAGATTAAATTTAGACTAAAAAATGGCATGCTTAGTGAGGTGGGGCTGTAGTTATTTTTTTACCAATAACCACAACTCAGTTTTTATAACCTCCATAGAAGATGTAGGTAGGCCTACCCATCAATACTTTATTTGTGAGTTTCTTATTTTCACTCAGAATTGCTCCAACAGTTAGAAGTTGACTTGTAGGTAAGATGTGAAAAGCAATGTGAATAAAAGTAAAAACCCCTATATAGATAAAGAAAAATGCAAACTCATCAACAAGCTGGATGTGGCTTAAAAGAGTGTGAAGGGACTGTCATTCTTAGAGAATGGCAGGATGGAGAAAGTGCTTTTCATTATTCACAGGCTTATAAGTGCTTACAGATAAATGAAGATCACCAAGTCAATGCTAATGGAGGAATAACCTTCCCTGGTACATGGACTAAGTGAGTAAATATCCAAATATCAAAGATGTGGTGATGGAGATGTTAAATATACTGACATTCATTAGAGGTCAAGAAAGTCACATTACAAAGAGGTTTTTTCAAACCTTCCAAAAAGACAAGTGCTATGCACTGATGGTTGTGTGGGCTCTCTTTCATCCAGTGAGAAGGTCCACAGAACAGTATAGAAGAGACTGTGGCTGTGAAGTCGTTAATCAAGACCTCCAGAGACCAAGCAGGAAGCAGGTCTCGTTTTATTGTGCAGATACCATGTATATATACTCAGGCATTAGCTAAGCAGATTACAGGCAGCCACCAATAAAATTTCTGGCCAACTGTTCATGCAGTGACCAGTCAAGAAGTGGGCCATGGAGCAAGAGCAAGGAATGCAACACACGGCCTCATTCCCAGGGCTGTGCCTATGGGTAAGCGGTTTGCCACTCACACACCTAGCACTGGGGAGTTGTTCACCACTCAGACGCCCTTAACATATGCCATGTATGCAGTACTCCACGCACTTGTCCTCAGAGATGGTCTCTTAGACATCACTGTGGCCTTGCCTCTACTAAGTTTATTGAGGTGCAAGGTTATGCCAATACCTGTGGTCTCTTTCAGAAGAGATAATTGTGCTCAGGTGATGCAGGGATGCATCAATCTCATGAACAGAAGTTTGCTACCTTCACATGGGAACACAGCATCAAGTAGGCTTATAAATAATTGATGCTTGAATTCTCCTTTGACTTGTATTCTTTATCACAGAGCATTGAGTTATCATTCTCTGGTAGTAAAATCTCATCTATCTGGCAGTAAGATAAATTAAATGGAGTTAAAATTTTTCATTCAAAATTAAATTTAATCACACTATGTTCAAGACAGCATTTTGCAATTATTAGTTGTATTAGATGTATAAATTAGTAATTTATGGTATATGTTCTCCTTGTGAAAGAATAGCTGGCCCAAAGATCCCATGGGCCTTCTTTGCCTCAGGAGGATCCAAGTTGGGTACAACTCTGACTTGAGAACATGTTTGGCAGGAGGAAATCTCCTTCCTGTTCTTGAAGTCTGTGGAGGGTCTTTGCTACAGCTTCATTAGAAGTTTATCTTAATGTTCTAGCAAAAGTGCTCACATTCTGGACTGTTTCCAAGTGTGTTGCTCTTTACTTCCTCACAAAATATTTCAGAAAATCTTCTTTTATAAAGGTAATTACCCTTGAGGGATTTATTGGGTAAAAGCCATAGGATGATGTGATAAGTTTTACAAATTCAGGGTCATTTTCAGGGATAAATCCCCACATAGATGCATAGGGTCAAACATATATAATATGAAATAACATACTAATAAGAGGATTGTTAATTAGATAAGCTGGGAACAAACCAGTGCCACTTGAGCCATGTTGCAACTTAATATTAATGGCAAAAAATATAAATATTTTGTAAATAATATGCTATTAATTTTAAATGAATGATTTATAATTTATTTCTCTATATATTACAATTATAAAATGCATGATTTCCTCAGTAGTTTTAGTAACCAATGACAATATTTTTTTTCTAGAGTTGTTTTCCCAATGGTCACAACTCTTAGTTAAAGCAATACTTTCCCCTAAGATTATATGATTGAAGAAAAAAGGGGGAACAGATGTTCTTTAAAATACAGTTTAATATTTCTTAGGGGCCAGTCATTTGTCTCTTAATATAATAGTGGTTAATACTAAGACATAACAATGTGTGCATTCATTGGTGGTGAATTTTTTTACTACATGATTACTGCAGGGAGATATTTCTGCTCAAATGAAACTGGGGAACATTCACATCACTTTGCCTCTTTCCAGTGTCTCAGCATCTGACACCTCTCACTGTTATTGAATGATCTCTGAAAGTTTCTCTCACATGCTCATGATGTTATTCTCAGAATTGACAAGTTTAGGCCTGAATGGTGTCTCCTATTTGGGGAATGAGCACACAGTGGTTATTATCATGGTGAAAGGACACAGCAATTCTGAGTGCCTGCATGACAGGTGGCACAGTGATGGAAGAAGAGTGTATTTGAATGGGGAAGTTTAATGCAATTGTATGGGAGGAGACTTGAGAGAGCAACCCTTTAACTGGAGTTTAAACACCAAGTGCAATGGAGGTCATAAATATCTGCAGTTGAGGGAAAGCAGGGCTTTAGCTATAAATGGGATGTGTCTTCCAGTGGTAAGGTTATTGTCACAGAGCTTTCCAGCAAGTTGTTAATTTCACAGAATAATACACTGTGCCCAATAGTGGAAAGTTTACTCAAGATTCATTCTCAACCATACCAAAATTTTCCATGGTGACATACCTAATTCTGTCCTCTCACATATTGGGACTTTAATTGTACAGAATTTCCATGCTACTGTTTTTATAAACATAGACAAAAATACCTCAGATGGCTCCTTACAGAGCTGAGGGTTCTTTTAAAAGAGAGAGAGAGAGGAGAGAGAGAGAGAGAGAGAGAGAGAGAGAGAGAGAGAGAGAGAGAGAGAGAATTTTTTAATATTTATTATTATTTTTTTTTTTTTTTAGTTTTCAGTGGACACAACATCTTTATTTTATTTTTATGTGGTGCTGAGGATGGAACCCAGCATCCTACACATGCCAGGTGAGCGCATTACTGCTTGAGCAACATCCCCAGCCCTGAGCTGAGGGGTTTGATTTTAATTTCCTCAGTAGCACAATGCAGGCTGGAGTGTTCCTGTCCTTGAACCTGGGAAAATAATGTCAACATTTATTTGACCTGAAGACTGGCACTGCAATTGGGTATGTAATTCTGCATTCTGTCCCAAAGTATCTTATGTTCCTCACTATCAGATTACCTTAAGATAATTAAATATTTCATTAAAGCAAAGTCTTCTGAGGTTCTGTTTCACAGTTATGATTTAGAAACCACTGACTTCATTGCATTCAATGTCCAGTGCTGAAGAAATTTAATATATATTAGCTACAAGATACAAAGCATATGAAAATATTTTGGGGGGAAATTATTCAGAATCTACTTAAACTCAGAATTAATAGCTACTCAAACAATTTTCTTATTTGGTTCTCCTGGAAATCATATAAAATTATATCTATAATAATATCTTACCATAGATGTGAAAATTGAGTTTCAGAAGTTACCCATTCTGGACACACAATTCTTGAGTGCAAGGGCAACTACAAAATTGACTTTCCAATGAAGATATGTTATGATTTGCAGCCCCATGAGTCCCTTGGAAGACAGTGGACCAGTATACCTTGTAAACACCAGGTACCAAAGAGTATTTTAAGCAGGGGAGTAGTATGATTAGATTTGTGCTCTTAAAAGATTACTCCAGTGATAATATGAGACACTCAACTTTGTTTATGAAGTTAGGCTTGCTTCAAAACTTTTCATGAGAGAGGGGTGAGACTGTTTTTTGCAAAGACAAACTAACAGATTCAAAAATACAATTACTTACAAATTAGAAAATAAAAGAAAAATTTTATTATATGCAGTAAAAATGATATTTTGATTTAAAGCAGAAGTCACTTACACAAAAAAAACTTTATGACACATTGGATTCTATGAGATATTCAACTCTATTCTGGCCCTTGGGGGTCTTTTCCATATTGTTTGTGTTTCATTAATTAATTGAAACAACAAATGTTTATTTTTTCCAGGTACTTCTTTATGTGCTTTAGATTCTGCAGAGAACAAAAATGGACAAAAGATATCTGTTGTCTGAATACTTAAATTTATTTGAGATACAGAAAATATGTTTGATATATAAGTTACATAAAATGTTTGACAATGAGTGTTATTGAAGTAAATGTATAAAATAAAATAAAAAAATTTGAATGTCCCCTTATCGCGACCCCTAGCCGGCAAGGGAAAACACGACACAGGATTCTTCTTTCAGCAGTTTATTCAGGCCTTGATTCAAGTATCATCTTCTAGCGACCCCCCCGCTGAGCACCCAAGCATAGCCTAATAAAGCCTCCCGCATACCAATCTAAAGCCGCCACATGGATCTTTCTCATAGGGTGGTCAGGGATTGCGTGTCAATTCTCCATAAAAGGAGTTGTTTACCACAGGCCACAGTGGAAGCCGGCGCCATCTTCTAATGGCGGCCACGATCTATAACAATGGCTTACCACATCCCCTCATGTAGAAATTAAATGATGCTAAAAAATCAGGAAGACTGATTTCTACAAGAAATGAAAGGAACTGAAATGTCCTCTGCAGTTCAAAATTCATGAGAAATTCTGTGGTGAGTAAAAAGTTTCATTGCAGCACACTGTTTTCAACTGACAGAAATGTTACTCTGAAAAACTGTGTTTAAATTTATACATGCCTTATAAATGTGTGTGTATGTGCATGTGTGTGTGTGTCTTTGTCTGTGTGTGTGTGTGTGTGTGAGAGAGAGAGAGAGAGAGATTCATAATGGCTTAGGTAAGAAAAATTTTAACAATGTGATGTCAATAGTTAAAAATGCCCTGGAATACTGTTTCCCCATTATTTATGCAATAACCAATTCTAGGGCTGAAGCCAGATTTAAGGTTAGGTAGTCAGTGTAGTTAGAAATATCGGGTCTAATGCCGAGTGAAATCTAAAATGGAGGCCATGCTGGCAATGATTCCGGGAAACACAGGACAACTCATGGAATGTTAATGAAGTCCTGAAAAGGCCCTAGGCCAAAGTCCACCTCAAAGAAAGGTTAATGAACAGCCCCCAGCAGAAAGGTGCTGACTCAGAAGTCCTTCCTGACCAGATTACTTCTTTGGCCCACCTGTGTCCCACCCCTCGGTCCTTCCCACCTACATTCCATCACTGAAAGAACTATAAAAAGGGGAGACAACATCCCTTCCACGGATTCCACCTCTTGGGTCCCCTTTTTCCTCCGGGAGAAGTCTTTTCTGCTGTCCTTTAATAAACTTCTAATTTCTACTCTGACCTTACCTCGGCGTGCTTCTTTGGTGTTATTCTTCAACATTGGGGAAGCAAGAACTCGTCACCGGTCAACAGCGGTAACAGGGCTTTATGTTATTGTTGTTGTTATTGGTGGTGGTATGTGTCTTATTTCAACAGAATCCTCTGCTTTTAATAGAGTTGGCTTGAGTCATGTTCTTCTACAACCTGTTCTAAAAATAACCCAATCTCCTAAATATTGCTGTCTGCTGGAGCAGAGGTTCTCTAAGTGTGGTTTCAATGCCAGCAGGTTCAGACTCATCTGAAGTGGATGTGGTAGTGGACCTCTGCCAGGCCAATTTCCTCATTAGCCTAGAATGTAAGAGGCATTCTGACAAAGGACATCTTAGCAGTCATTGGCCTTTACTAGAATGGGAGAGGGCCTCCTATGGAGGTGCTTGGAATCTTGTGATTGGAATAGTGCAGATACAATCTGGTAGATGCTCTGGAACAGAATTCATAAAAAGTAGCACCTCCATGTGGATACCTTAAGGTTGTATCCACACCACTCTCTTTTATTTATTTATTAATTATTTTCGGGAAAAAAATTGTATCAAAACACGGTTACTACCATATATTTGAGGAAAGGTACTAGATTTGAACTCTAAATAGGTCATATTGTCAATAATCTTTGCACCTGATGATTTATAGAACGTCACCATTTAATAATTTTTGCTATTATGCAAATATCTTATGTCTACCCTCTCTAATCCTATAGCTTCAAGAACATAATATTTTAGCATATAGATCCTAAAACAAAAGAACTGAGATTGTCACTTTGGTGGATTACATGGCCAATGGCCACAAAATTGGGTAGCTTCATTCTAGGAAACAAAAGCAGAAAATGGACCTTTATTTATATGTAGTGCTGAGAGTCAAACCCAGTTCCTCATATATGATATATGAGTGCTATTCCTCTAAGCCACAACTCCAGCCCCTTTATGCTGTTGTTTATAAACAAGAATAAACCTAAAATGTTATTGTATGAGTAAAGATCAGTGAGGGATTTTTGTTTATTTCTTTGTTTGTATTTTTTTAACCTTATTTTTTTAGTTGTAGGTGAACACTTTATTTATTTATTTATTTATTTATTTATTTATTTATTTATTTATTTATTTTTAGTGGAGCTGAGCATCAAAATCAGTGCCTCACACATGCTAGGTGAGGGCCTTTCTTAGCTAAAAACCCAGCTTCAAGTATTTTTCAAGTTACCTTTGGCCCTCTCATATTTGGTATAAAGAATGTAAGAAATAACCTAGTGCAGATTTTCTCATTTTGTAGGAAAAAAAGCGGCAACTCAGAGAAATGACTGAATCAATTTGAGTTGCATATCACATTAATTGAAGATTAAGTTCAGATAAAAATAAATAATAGAACCTCAAACACCATTCTTTCTGTAATTTAATTATGTTCATTTTTATATGATTCTGGAAAATGTGGCTTTAATCAGCATTTCACCATATTTGTACCTCTGAAAAAAAGTACTAATCACTATGTATATAAATAATCATTTACATTAGGCTTCAATGAAAAAAAAAGTCTATTTTATAACACTTTTAAAGAGGAGTATTTGTAACCCTTCTTTGATTCATTTTCATGTTTTACAGGTATCATTTCAAAAATTTCCTTAAAATGAAATTGTTTAGATACCTCTGAGGTGTCAATTTCATGGGTGTTTCTTAACCCTCTAAAATTATGTGCCAGATTTAGCTAGAAAGTTCTCAAAGATTAACTCCTCCTCAAGGTCAAAATGGATTTTTATTCTATGATTTTTCTCACTATTTTTTTCTTCTCTTTTTTGTATGATGCTTACTTTTCTCCATAAGATAGTGCTGGTACTACCTTAATTTAGAATTCAATATTTATCCAAATAAAAATGTCAAATTGTGGGCTGGGGTTGTGGCTCAGTGGTACAGCACTCACCCAGCACATGTGAGGCACTGAGTTCAATCCTCAGAACCACATATTAACTATCTATTGAACACTTTCCAAGTTCTTCATGAACTTGAACACCAAGAAGTCAAAATGAGAAATGTGTATTAAGGACTATAGAGCTTAGGATCTTGGCTATTCTGACAATAGAGTCAAAAGTTTAAAGGAAGCACACTAAAACTGCTGAGACAAGTAATGGGCACCATGAGAGGTTAGCAAGGCCTCAATGTGAAAAAGAAAGAAGGTAAGAATCTTGTGCAACTAACAAGGTGGATGAAGCAGTTGAATTGCAAGTTCAAAGCCAGCCTCAGCAAAAGTGAGGCACTAAGCAACTCACTGAAACCTGTCTCTAGATAAAATGCAAATAAGGTCTAGGGATGTTGCTCAGGGGTTGAGGGCCATTAAGTTCAATCCTTGATGCTAAAATAATGATAATGATAATAATAATAATAATAATAATAATAATAATAATAATAATAATAATAAATATTCAAAATAAACTAATCCCCAGTAATGGGTATTAATATGTCATTAGTGTCAAATGTTTGTGCTTTGATAGATAAATAAAATTACAAGTATGCTCTGGTAAATCTGAGATATAATAGTCATATAAAAATTATCTCTATTCTTGCAATGTATAGTATGTGTACAAAAATGCCTCATTAAATGACAGGCATACACTCCAAAAAATGCACTCAAAGAGATTTTGCCATTTTTGCAAATATCATACTGTGTACTGACATTTAGATTGTATATTACTACAACCCTAGGCTATATATTATAGCTGTTGTAAATAATGTACATCACTGACTAAAAGGTCACTATGTTACACATTATTTTATGTTATAAACTTAGAGAGATTAGTGTATACATCATAATGTTATAAATAAATAGACCTGTAAAACTAAAGAAAGAATCTTATTATTTATTTATTTTTTTAGTTGTAGGTGGACACAAGGTCTATATTTTATTATTTTAATGTGGTGCTGAGGATCAAACCCAGTGCTTCACTTGTGTTAAGTGAACACTCTGACATTGAGCCATAATCCCAGCCTAAAAAAAAAAAAAAAACTTTTCAATCAGGGAAATTTTCCAGTGATGAGAAGTAGAAAAATTGAGCATTAAAATATTCACTCAATGAAGCCATAACATTAGAGGGTATGATAAATTACCTGACATATGACTAAATACAATTAATACAAAAGTGACAGGTAAGATAAATTACCTGACATGTGACAAAATACATTTAATAAGAAAAAGAAAAGGATAGCAAGAGAAGAAAAGCCAAGTTACTTGAATAGCCTTTTTATACAGGTTATATCTAAGTGCTCAGTACTCATAGAAATATCAGCATCTTAAGAAATTAGAAAAAGACTAAATATAATAAAACCAAATGCATACCATTAAACAGTATTCATGAAGATGTGGAGTAAAAAGTTCTTATAAATTACAGATGAAGTATAAATTGCTTTTTTTTTGTAAAAATTATGTGCCTATTGAAGTACATGATTCTTACCTACCAGTAGCACTAAAATATAGAAATGATTGCCCTTATAAACCATAATAACATAAATGATTGCCCTTATAAACCATAATAACATAAAAAAAAGCTGAATGGTCCATACAGTTGAAATCTGTAGGGTGTAGAAAAAGAGAATGTGCACATTTGTAAGATTATACAAATAATAACGTGTGAGTAAAGTGGTTTCTAAGGTTGAGACACATTTTGGCCACACTACATACAGCCTAACCAATAGTAAAAAACATCACATCAATATTATATAAATGTCACATTTGTATACTACTTCACACAGTGCCTATATGTTTTAAAAGACAATATGTAAAATTTATGGAAAAATAAAAACTTGCATGAGGACATAAAAGGCCCAATTACACACATGTGTTTAGATACTACTCATCATTACAAATACAACAAATTTCCCTTAATGTAATCTTTAATATTTTTCATCAAAATTTTAGCATATGGGACTGGAGTTGTTGCTCAGTGGTAGATTGTTCACCTAGCACATGTGAGACACTGAGTTAAATTATCAGCACCACATAAAAACAAATAAATAAAATAAAGGTATTATGTATAACTACAACTAAGAAAAAAACATTAACAAAGAAATTTCAGCATGCTTCTCTTTTAAAGGAAAGAGACTAAAGAGAATATATACTTTTTGGAGGAAAACTATATATGAAATACCCCCAAAATCTCTGCTTCAGAGAAGCAAATCAACTAGTAGTATCATTAAGTGACACTGTTGTATATTATAAAACTATAATACAATAATAAAGAGCAAGGAGTCACAGTATGAACCAAACACCAAGATGAATTTATATACATGTAATTTTTTTTTTTTTGTATTGTAAGAGCAATAAAATGGTCTAAGCCTATTCATATCCAAAATAACACTAGAAGTAAATAGATAACACAATACAATCTAAATAAAGTTAGATTTTTGGGCTGGGGTCACAGTTCCCTGAGAGTTTGCATGCAGAATATCTAAGGTACTGGGTTCAAACTCATCAAAAAAGCATATTTTTAGGTGAGGTGAAGTTAGAAGTTGTTTTAATCAGCCTTTTTCACTGTGACTAAAGAAATTGACCAGAGAAATAGTAGAGGAATAAAAGTTTATTTGCAGGCTTAGGGTTTCAGAGGTCTTAGTCTATGGAAGACTGCTCCATTTCTCAGGGCTCAAGGTGAGGCAGAATATCATGGCATAAAAGTGTGGCATAGGGAAGAAACTTAAATGGTCATCATGAAGCAGAGAGAGACTCTGTTTTGGGGGACTATAGACATTTATAATCCAAAGCCAAATCCCCAATTTACATTTCTTCCAGTGACACACTATGACTTCAGTTACCACAGTTAATTCATTCAGGGATTACTTCACTGATGAGGTTAATGCTATGACCAAATCATTTCTCCACCAAACCTTTCCAGTTGTAGCTGTCTCCCAAAAGCTCACATCTGAGACAATGCAGAAAGGTTTGGAGGAGAAATGATTTGGTCATAGCATTAACCTAAATTTCTTTCTCTACTGATACATTGAATACTCATCTACTCATGTTACAGGTCCTTCTTTGACAAAGTCATCAATGAGTTCACATACATTGGACAATTGAGATTTATATACATTGGACAATTGAAAACAATACCTATAATGAAATGAGTAGAAATAGCAGGGATACACCTGGGCATTTGAGTTGTTGAGTGAAGTGCCACATATGTGAGAACCCCCCCCCCAAAAAAAAAATCAGGGGTCACCTTAAATAAGAAGAGATTGAGATCATCTATCAGCTTATTGTAAAATATTCTGTGATTTTCATCTTAATTCATCCATTGGTTAGAGAAGAATTGGTACATAAGTATGAAAATGACAAAGTGGTAGTCTTTTACTTGGTGTCTTTTAATTTGCATAACAACCTGAAGTCAGGACATAAAAGTTAAATATCAAAGATGTCAGTTTGTCTCCAAAAAAGAGATTTATCAGTGGTTCTGCTAACTTCTGTTGCTGGAAGAATTGCTTCTCTCTCAACTCAATTATGGGTACCTAAGGGGAAAATTAAGCAAACTACTGATAGACTCAATAATATTTGAGCACTTTCTGAGCCATGACCTACCCTTGTTAACACCAGTAATAATCCCAGGCCTACCAATTGTTTTCAGAAGTAGTTTCTCCATGTACTGATCATCTAAATTAGCAACTTCTGTTCCAGGGAGTCTATCCTAAAAATCCAATTTCTATATGCAATAGAGACTGAGCATGTGCAAATATTCATACATTACAGACAGCTGGATTTGCATTGTTTGTAACTACTTCCAAAAACTAAAATTTTCAACATTTGTGTTAAAAATGTGTTAGAAATCACAGATTTCTCTTTCATCACAGAAAATATTTACAGCACACTCTTCCTCTAGCCTGGAATATAACACAGTTGCACCAGAAATTTAATGCATCAGTCAATTGAAAAATGCACCCTGTGCAGTCTTGTCAGAATGCCTATGATAAAAATCTGAAAAGTAAGGGCTGGGATTCTTGCTCAGTTATAGAGTGCTTGCCTAGCACATGGAAGGCACTGTGTTTAAGCATCAGAACCACATAAAAATAAATAAAATAAAAGTGATTTTTCTATTTATGATTAATAAATAAATAAGTAAATATTTAGAAGTAAAAAATAAAAATATTAAAGAAGTAGGTACTCCAGAGCGTATGAGAATGGATATAAAGACTCAGTTGTAAAAATTCTGTTAGAAATATAAATTGAATTAAGCTATTTTTGAAAGTGGTATTAAGGTTCTTCAATAAGTTAAAATAAAAATGTCATATGATTCAGTAATAGTAATTCTGGGTATGTATCTAAAAAAATAGGAGCATTAGATCATAGGAAAAACTAAAATTATATTTTCATTATAGTATTTTTCACAGAACTTGGTAAAAGAACTGATGTACCTTTAAGGTAAATGGTAGGTTGGGAATGGTGCCACATACCTGTATTCCCAGCAGCTTGGGAGGGTGAGGCAGGAGAATCATGAATTTAGAGCCAGTCTCAGCAACTTTTCAGTGAGACACTAAGCAAATTAATGAGATCTTGTCTCTAAATAAAATACAAAAAAGGAGATTGTGATGTAGCTCAGTGGTTGACTAGCTCTGATTTCAACACACAGTACAATAAGTAAATAAGTAAGTAAATAAATAAATAGGTCCAACACATTGACCCTATGCTTTATTTTCCAAGGCACAATTTACTTGCAACCTTTCTGGATTAACTGGACAGGATTTGTCCTATTCTTTAATAAAACTATTATCTGCAAGAGAAATAGAGTTTCAAAATAATGTTCATAAGAGGAACACAAGTTTCACTGAAGGGGGAACTTTTGTGACCCTGTTAAAGACCAGATCTGGAACTCACAGAAATATACATAATTCCAACTAAACATAAAATCTGCAAGAGTTTATGATTAAGAATTCAGTTAGAAATTGTGAACATGAGGCTAATTAACCTAAAGTTGTCATGGTAGTGGATACTTGAGAGTTTGACACTATCCTGCTGTCAGTCCAAAGTCAAGAAGTGTACCTGGGTAAGACTCTTTAGAATCTTTTTAGATATCTAATAAAACTGGATAGCAAGAGAGACATGCTCTTCTCTTTACAGAGAGAACACATTCTCTCTCTTCAAAGTGTCACCTTTTTCTTCCTTCACATCACTTCTAATAAATTCATTGTGTCTGCTTTCCTCTCATGTGAAATGCTCACAACGAGAAAGAAAAATCTCTAAACTGCCATCCAGTTCTTTGAGAAGAATTAGAAATACAACATCCATTTGAAATATAGCATGAAAAATAGTTGATAAGGCAAAGAGGGAATGCTGGCATTATAAATGTGAACAGAGCTGAGTACAGTGGTGCATTCCTGTAATCCCGGGGTCCTGGAAAGCCAAAGCAGAAGGATCATGAGTTCAATGCCAGCTTCAGAAATGGAGAAGTGCTAAGCAAATCAGTGAAACGGTCTTTCTTTAAATAAAATACAAAATACTGCCGGGGATTTGGCTCAGGGGTACAGTGAGCCAATAAGTTTTAGAATGACTTGTTATCCAGTGACAACTAATTGACCCACTATAGGCTGGAGCTCAAGATTGAATCACCAGTTCCACAGAAGTCATATGGAACATAGCTGGTGTCTTATAGATAGTGTGGTTAAGGTGTTCCTGCACCCTCTGTCTGACATGTCACAGCATGGGGGATGCTGTGGCAGGGCTACACCATCTGAAAACCGGAACCATGGGGAAGGTTTAGTTTTTTGTTTATGATACTCATGATATGGATAATAGGGTACACATCAATCAATAATGAAAGTACATATTGACTGAAATAACAGGGAAATTCCCAGAATGAGACTAAAGATACAATTAAGACATGTCTGAAGATATGTTTTGATATCTCTTAGGATACAAACAATAGTGCTATTCCTCAAAAATTTATGAAGAAATGATTGAAAATAAAGGTTCTTGAGAAAAACATAACAATTTACACTAAGCCCCACATTCAAAAGCTACAACATGTACAACATACATTTCCCCCCCCCCCCAACAGGCTCTCCATTGCCTTATACAGGAATTCATGATAAAAATGGGAAACACATTGTTAATATTAATGGCAAATGGGTTGAGGTGAAGAGCCTGCTCTTTTGTTATAGATTACAAAGACATAATAATTGTTGTATTTTGAACAAGTATCAAAGAAACTTTAAGAAAGGAGTTGAATATGTCATATGAAAAAGGAAATTATCTTGGGAATTAAAAATAGAATAATATAAAATTAATATACATATATTTATAGGAACTTCAGAATAGTAGGCTTTTAAGTAATAGGCATTCACTGCTTTAAGTGTTTTATTGGGACATTAGTTTAGAAGAAAGAAAGCTTACCAATAACCATAGGTATGCTTTAAAGTTAAAAGTTAATAATAGGTCAAGATATGTGTAGTCGAGTTGTGAGTCTAGCACTTAGTGATTGAGGTGTAAATATAAAAGCTTAAACATTATTGGCAAAGATTACAGGAAAATATTTTAAACAATGTACTCAATATCTTAGGTAACTAATACATGTCTGAAAATATTGTAACTTTTGAAAATTATGTAAATCAAAGAAGTTTTGAGCTTTGAAGCTATCCATTAACTACATGAAAAAAACACCTGTAAAAAATGTATAAAAATAAAGGCCCCTCTAGGGGCAGCAGATACTTCTGAAGGTTGCTCATAACTTGCAACTGTAGTCCTGTCTCCTCTTCTTTCACCTAAGCCACTCATCCTTCAGGACCCATGGATCTCTGATAGCTAGGGCTTGACCCGGGCAATAGAGATTTTATTGTTTTTCCTTTAAATTTAATGTTGACTCTGTTGATTGGCTGTATTGAAACACACACACACACACACACACACACACACACACACACACCCCTGTGATTTGCGTTCATATTCTCATAATACCCCATACCAATGGGGGGGGGGGAGACATCATAATCCTACCATTATGCTCAAGGAAAAATTGCAAATAAGTGTGTTTTTATTTGCTTATACTAAAGAGTCTGGGATACTGACAGATCTAGAGACCTGGCACCCTCCAACTTTTTTTCTCATTTTTAACGTTAATACTAGAAATTTTAAATTTTATTTGTGCCTCATTGTTTTAGAGAAGTAGGAACATTGCTGCCTCAGGGAATTACTTATGAATAGAAATCTAGCTGTTTTCTTATAAGACCAGTGAACAGAAGTATTAAATAAAATATAGTATTGTGATATTTCTTTTTTATAAAAATGTATACATATGTATTCACAAATTGATTTAACCTTATATACAGTATAAATTTAAATGCACTTATGTCTGGGCTGGGTCTTTGTATTGAAAGAAAACACTGCTATGAAATGATTCCATCCTAAGACACTTAATGCAATTCACAGCAAATTTTAAAAATTAGATTCCAGGGCTGTGGAGCATTATTCTAATATCAGTTAGTTGAAAATCAATCTCAGGAGAATTAGAGACCCTGTCCCAGGAATCTATCTATGTTTCTATCTGTCCATCAAGCTACCCATCAATCTGTGGTCATGGAACTCTGTAGTGAGCACACCCAGGGTCTGATTCCCAGTGGGTTTTTTTGTTTTGTTTTTTCTACTGGGGATTTAACTCAGTGTCACATGACCACTGAGCCACATCCCAGCCTTATTTGTATTTTATTTAGATACAGTGTCTCACTGAATTCTTAGTACCTAACCATTAATGAAGCTGTCTTTGAAGTTGCAATTCTCCTTCCTCAGCCTCTCCAGTTACTGGGATTACAGGCATGCACCACAGCACTTGGTTGGTACCCAGCCTTTCATCAACAAAAAAAGAGAAACCAAGACCCTGTTTTTCTGACATTATTTGTTTCTGGGTTGGATCCAATTTAGTGTCACTCAAACAATTGTCCTAGTAGGCTCTGTTTGGAGGAAATGCCTGGAGTCATTTCCAATCTCTCTCATAGGTGAGAACTGTCCAATCATCACACAGCCAGTGATGAGGGGGCGGGCTTTCACAATCATCTGTTCCTTTTGTTTCTGGAGTCTGCCATTCTTTGAATCCATTTCTATGCTTCCAAACCTAGGTCAGGATCCTCAGGTTTCTGCACTACACAGGAGCTGAAAAAACTATCAGGAAAAAAAGTAAACATACTGAAAGCCAGAAAATGGTGTGTGTTCATATTTTGAGACTGGGTAGGGAGGCTATTTGAAGCCAGTGGACAGGCAGTGGCGGGAACTGGAATAGATGTTCAGGGACTCCTCAGAGTTTTCTCCAGTGTCTGGTGGCCAGAAGGTCTCTCTGTGGCAACTCAGTTTTCAGTTTCTCTGACTAGTCTAAATGGAGCTTAGATCAGCATTTGAGACCCCTGGCAATCTTTTCCATCATTTTATGGTGTTTTTCAGGCCTTCCTGAATTCCTGGGTGGGAATCTGTGTGCCACTAGCTTGGCATGACCCCAGATTGTATAGTGAGGACTGGGATAATAATCAAGAGAGGAACCCAACTCCATTGGCTGTGTTCCTGCACGAGAGAAGCTGTGGTTTTTAAGAATCCCTGTTTTTGTTTCTCCTGAGATTTTTGTTGTTTTGATTGTTTTGCTTTTTAATATATGTTTGTTTTCACTAGAAATTAATCCCAGCAATATTTATCTACTGATTCACAACCCCAGCCCCTTTTTAAATATTTTTATTTAGAGACACTGGGTTTCTTAGGGCCCCAGTAAGTTGTAAGGCTGGCTTTGAACTTGTCAATCTCATACCAACTGAGCTCTCTAAATCTAGGGTAATCAGTATTTCAAATCCAGAACAGCTGTTATCCAGAACTCCAATTTACTTATACATAGTTCTGAGAGTGAAGCTCTAAATTTCCAGCTCTCACTTCACATTTCCAAAGCCAGGATTCCCTGCTCACCTTGATTGAGGATAAATAGAATAGATAGTAAAATGTCCAGGCAGCTGTATAATGGAGAGCTTCCAACCACACCTGGAGGCTAACGGATAGATATGTTAATGAGCACCTTTAAGGCTTATTTCAAATGTAAAAAAACTTGAGGCTCACTTGTGGGAATACTGACAAGCAAATTATTTGTCCCAGGGGTGAACCCAGATGGAAGTTACAGGAAGAAGGATGGGATACAAAAAGGACAGATGTGAACCCAGGTGGTAGGCAGGATGGTTTTTTCAATATCTATTTTAAGTAGATTTTGCCCCATGCTTTTCCTAAAACTGTTACCGATGTTGGCTGGTGACGAGTCCTTGCTTCCCCAATGTTGAAGAATAACACCAGAGAAGCACACCAAGGCAAGGGCAGGGTAGAAATTAGAAGTTTATTAAACAACAGCAGAAAAGACTTCTCCTGGAAGAAGAAGTGTTGGGAAAAGTATAAACGGCAGCCATACCCCAGAGAAAAAACCCCAACATGGTGCCTAAGCACCTCTTCTTCCTACCTTCTTCTTTTCTGCAGTGGCGCAAAAAGTTCCCGCCTGTGTGAACTCTCCCGCCGGTGCCAATTTCAAATCTCGCTGGTGGGGAACCTTAGCCCCAATGAGAACTAATTCCTGGGCTCTGGAGCTGATATCTGAAAGAACTTGCCAATAAATGGGTTGCCTGCCTTTTATCTAAGCCCTACCATCTCCCCCTTAGTTCTATATAAGCACACTGCTTTTTGCAATAAAATTGGAATTCTCCCGGCGAAGTGTCTTTGTGTGGGAAATTCTTTCATTCTGGTGCCCCGTGTGAGGATACGGGTGAGCTCTTTCCAACAAGAGCCCCGTCCCCCGCTCCGCCGAGACACTCCGCCCTGGTCCACTCTTTTCAGACGCCGGCTTCCTGCACTCACCACTGATCTGGTGTAGGTAAGCCCCCCCTGACCCCGGCTCGCCAACTCCCTTTGGGCTACCGCTGGGTTTGTGACCGTGATCGTCTGGCACACTCCAGACGCAAGGTGTGGAGGGGGAATTCCTCCCACTAAGACCTTTACTGGTTGCAGTGGACCCTCTGGTGATCCATTTCCCTTTGGGGTGTGAGGCTTCTGAGTTTACACGAGAGGCTCTGTGGTTTTTCCTCTTCCACTGCCGCTGCCACTGCCGGCTAGAGTTGCTGTTTCCTGCGGGGCTGCTGTGTCTGGCTGAAGCTGCCTCTCTGCTCCGGGAAAACTGAACTCCCGGCCTGGAACTGCGTTCTGCCAGAGCCGGAGTTCTGTTTTCATTACTGACTTCTTCCGCTGCGGTCGAAAACTTTCCTGACGTCAGGTTGCCCGTGGCTCCGACCCCATTTGGGTCTCACAGATCGAACTTCACTGGTGACGACCGGGTAGTGCCCTCTATTTCCTCGCGACGGCTGGTCATTTTGGGGACGCCCACCTGACCCCCGTTCGCCCTGAGCTTCCTGGAAGCCGTTCCAGCCTGGGTTTTCTCTTTGTCTCTCTCGCTTACTCTTATTCTCTCTCTCTCTTTCTCTTCCATCTCTCCCTCTGACTATGGGCACCTCTTCGTCTATACCTGAAGCCTCACCTCTCAAATGTTTAATAAAAAATCTGGCCACACTCTCCTTCACACCAGACATCAAGCCCAAACTTCTAATCAAATTCTGTACCCAAGATTGGCCTACAAATCCACTGGATAATGGCAATCATTGGCCTCCAGAAGGCTCCTTAGATCCAAACCTCCTCCGGGACATTTTAACTATTGCCAGCATCTGAAAAAGTGGAGGGAGATTCCCTGTGTTGAAGGTTTTAGCCTTCTCGCACAGCACCCTGCTCTCTGCTCCTCCTGCCTTCCCTCTCAGGTCCTCCTTGCTTGCAAACCCCTCTCTTCCCCTACTTCTACTCCTGACTTCGCAGATTCTTCCTCATTCGACCCAGCAGATGAACCCCCACCTTATCCCCCAGCCCCATCTGCCCCTTCTCTCCCGCTATACCCTCCTCTTCCTCTGCCTGATTCCACAGATCCTCAGCCTTCCCTTTCATCCCCCTCCTCTCCGCCCTATTCTGCCTGCTCCACCTCCTCCTCCTCCACAGAGACACTCCCTTCCCCTCCCTCTCCTTCCTGTCCGCCGCCTGCCTCTTTCAGTCCTCCTGTTACCAGGTCTAAGGGACTCCTTCCCACCCCCAAGACAATCGCACCCCTTCGTGAGATAGCTGGTCCCGAGGGTGTCATCAGAGTCCACGTGCCCTTCTCCATGTCGGACATTACTCAGCTAGAGAGGAAGTTAGGCTCATTCACCACTGACCCCACCACTTACATTCGGGAGTTTCAATGGGTCCTACAAGCATATAGCCTCACTCATCATGACATCTACATGCTCTTGGCCAATACACTTCTCCCTGAGGAAAGGTGACTGGTCTGGGAGCTAGCCCAAGCCCATGCTGATGAAAGTCATAGGACCAATCCCAACCACCCCACGGGCCCTCATGCTGTCCCAGAGCAGGATCCCCTATGGGATTACAACACCCCTGAAGGCTTACAGTCTCGTGACCTTTTTACATCCTGCCTCTTGGTGGGCCTGAAAAAGGCCACCCGCAAGGCTGTTAACTTTCAAAAGGTGCAGGAGGTCATTCAAAGGAAGGAGGAAACACCTTCAGAATTCCTGGATAGACTAACCAAGGCCCTTCAACAGTACACAAACCTCGACCCAGAAACCCCTGATGGCCGTCATGTCTTAATGACATATTTTCTGGCCCAAAGCTACCCTGACATTAAAGCCAAGCTTAAAAAGCTTGAACAGGTCCCTGCTACTCCTCAGACTGAAATCCTCGCTGTCGCTTTCAAGGTCTTTCATGGTAGAGAGGATGAAAGTGAAAGCTGTAGGCAGAGGCCTGAAAATGCCAAATTCCAAATGTTGGCCCAGGTCATTCAGAGAAGGTCATCACCACGCCGTCCTACTTAGACATCCCCTGGAGCTTGCTTCAAATGTGGTAAGGAGGGACATTGGGCCAGGGATTGTCCTTCACCGAGGACACCCTCCAACCCCTGCCCAAAATGCCATCAAAGGGGACACTGGGGGCCAGACTGCCAACAACCCGGAAGGGAGGTTGGTCAGCCGCCCGACAACCCCAGCCTCTCCTGGGCTTGGCAGAGGAGGATTGACATAGCCCTGGGCCTTAACTCCCGAATATAACCATCAAGAAGCAAGAGCCTAGGGTCACCTTCCTGGTGGATGGACGCTTCATTACCTTCCTCTTGGATACTGGTGCCACTTTTTCAGTCTTGAGGGAGTATTGGGGTCCTACCACACCCTCAAAAACTCCTATTGTCGGGGTAGGAGGTAAACAGATTTTCCCTCGAACCCCCCCCCCTTATCATGTTATATGCAGGGATCCCTTTTGTCCTTCACACACTCCTTTCTCGTTATGAGCCATTGCCCCATTCCCCTTCTGGGAAGGGACATATTCTCACTATTGAAAGTCACCATTCACATATCACCCCACACCTCTCCTACCTCTCATTTCCTCATGATGTTCCTAGGGGAAGATACACCTCCTTCACGCACTCTTCCACAACTATCTAAACCAGTTAACCCTGAGGTTTGGGACACAACTACACCCTCTATGGCTAAATGCAGTCCTATTCATATTGTCTTATGGGACCCTTCAAGATATATTAGTCAACCACAATATCCACTCACAACCACAGCCCTCCTCGGATTAGAACCCATCATCCAGGATTTATTACGAAAGGGGTATCTTAGGCCTACACACTCTCCTTTCAACACCCCCATTCTGGCAGTTAAGAAACCTAATGGGTCCTACAGGCTGGTTCAAGACCTTCGCCTTGTCACCTCCTCTGTGGTCCCCATCCATCCACTAGTGCCCAACCCTTACACCCTCCTCTCTCAGATCCCTGCCTCTACTACCCACTTCTCGGTCCTAGATTTAAAAGATGCATTCTTTTCTATTCCCTTGTCCTCAGAATCTCAGGATATCTTTGTTTTTACATGGACTGACCCTCACTTCTACCTATTTCCCAACAGAGACGAGGCCCTCTCCTTGTATATACATATTTTCGTGAGGTCATATGTACATCTTTTGAATGTCATAGAAATACATTATTTTAGTTTTAAAAAATAGTATGATAAAAACCTTCACTGCTTTTAAGCACAGAATATTTACATTATCCCCCCAGAAAAACATTTTCTTTTATATGCAACTTTTTGTTCCCAGAAAGATGTTAGTGTAATGGATTATAGAAATATATTTTTATTTTGCCTGACCATCATGCAATATAATTTAATTACAGCTGCTGAACTATATAGTATCTGTGAGAGTCAATAAGCATGTGTGCATCAGTAAAGTGTTCCTTTGTATTGATGACTGCTTTTGTATTTTATGGATGCACTACAAATTGTTAATTTCAACATTCAGAAACATTTGAGTTATTTCTTATTTTGTACCATTATAGTGAGGTCATCAATAATTTTACACAAATTATTATTAAACTCAGCTTATTCTTTTCTAGTATTTCAATGACACTATATATTGTTTTTACTTGTTGCTGTGAAAATTATAATTTCTATCTTATCATTTCAATTAAATTAGGGTAAATATTATATAAGTTTACTAAAATAAAAATAAAAATCTTACCACAGATTTTTTTTAATTTTCTTATACCCTTTTGCAAATATTATAAATGTTTATGTACACAATATACATCCCAAAATATACTGTATATTTTTTCTACAAAATAATCATAGATTATTATAAAACAAAGAAAAACAAGTATCAATCATAAGATTGCTAATATATGCTAGCCATGATGATACAAACCTATAATAATTCCAGTGACTTGGGACAATGAGGCAGCAGGATAACAAGTTCAAATATTGCCTCTTTTATTTAGCAAGGTTCTAAGTCACTCAGCAAAATAATATCTCTAATAAGCATTCAAAAAAACATGGGAGCTCAGGATGTGGCTCAGTGCTTAAGTGTACGTAGGTACAATCAATGGTACCAAAAAAAAATGAGAAAAAAAAAAAGATTTGTAATACATTATAAAACTTTGACAGTGTTGTAAAACTTTGAAAATAATGTAGCAAATACAGAATATAATGGACAATATGGAGTAATTATGAAATGTTATTAGTGACTTTTTGGCTACAATATTAGTAGATATGTATGTTTTGGAAAAGTTTCTTTCCTATGTGCCACATATTTCTAGTTATAAATTTTCAATGTCATGATTTATAGGCTGAGATGCCATTTAAACAACAGGATGCATTATTCTTTATATTGATTGTTTTATGTTCTACAAGATACTTTGCTCTCAGCTTTTTAAAGTTTCAGTAAAGTGAGTTCAAAAATGGTTTAAAACTCACTGAACACTACACAATAATTAGTATAGAGATCATTTAATACCCCTGATGAAAACTGTAAGAAATGTAAAACATGAGAAAACAGTATATATATATATATATATATATATATATATATATATATATATATATATATATATAGAGAGAGAGAGAGAGAGAGAGAGAGAGAGAGAGAGAGAGAGAGAGAATGGTGCTGTCATAATAAGTTATAACATTCAAGCCTCATAGAATCTGAGAACTATAGAAACATAGAAGGGAGATTCTCCATTGAGCTTATTTTTATTCTTGCACAGAGTATTTGACAGAATCACACAAAAGAAAATTTCATGCACAGTGGATGAAGAAAGAGAGGGGACACTGAGTAAGGACAATGTAACAAGACTTGTTAATTATGCACAAAAGTGAGTGAGATGGATAAAAATGTGACATCATACACTATCTGCAGATGGAGAGCAGAGGACAGAGCCATGTGCAGAGTGGAGGTGTTATTTGTTTTTTCTTGGAAACTTGGAAACTCTCTCAAGTCCATGGAGCTTTGTATTATTCCAACTACTACTCTGTTTATACTTTCTGTCTGTCCTTGGTCATCTTCCTACCATAAATGTGCATGGTACTAATTTAAATATTTGGAAAGCAGAAACTATAGCAGTGATCTCTGTTACTCAAATTTTAAGACCCTTCCCTGTATATTTCTATGGATGTATGTATCTGAAGGCCAATTTTTAATATTTTAGAATGAGGAACACTCAGTGATCAGAGCTAAAATATAAAGTGGCAGAAAATACTTTTAAAGTACATATGTAGCAAAAAGTTGACATGACAGAATGAAAGTGATGTTATATTTGTGAGGAAAAAAAACATACAAAAAAGTCTGTTACAGTCAAAATATTTCTAAATTCACTTAATAAAAGAGGAAATATTCAACCATCACATAAATTTTTAAAAAAAGTATAAATCACTACGACTGAGACAAGTTAACAAAAAAGCAAATTCACTACTGCAATCCAACCAGGAAGAAAAACATGAAATAGAAAGGGAAAAAAAGACTGAAATTACAAATATTATAATTTATTGGAATTGTCAAACCCTATTCTTTGCCATGCAAAACTTTAGAGCCTGTGGAAAATTGATTTGGTACTGCCTACATAGGTACACTTTAACAATTCATCAGTTTTACTCTTGGAATCCAAAATATTCAGATTGTTTCAACAGGTGGCTGCCACTGCTGCTTTATCCATGAAAATAGACTGCATCTACCATACCCTTTCTCCCTAAGTCAGGGCCCTGGTTACCAAAGTTCCCATGAGCCTATGCCCAGTCTCACACCAATGTCAGAGTAAAGCATAAGCAATGTGGCATAGTTGAGAATCAAGGATCTGAACATGGACACAATGGAAGAAAAGACAAAGTAGAACCAGAAGAAGAAAAAGTGGTGAAGGAGTAGAAGAATGGATTTGAAGAGTAAGAAGAAACTGCTATCTGGTTATTAGAAGAGAATAAAGTTTGTCCCAAATGGGAGAAGACAGAAAATATTGTGGCAGCATGATATTACACCAGTGGCCTGTATTAGAAAATTCCTAAAAAACAGAACTTAATGGTGTAATCAAACAAGTATGTAACACACCTGGCTTCCTGCTCTTAGAGCTCTACCAGTAATTTCACAATTTTTTTTCTTTCAAGACTTCTAATTTCTCCCTCTCCAGGAACTGCTCATCCAACTTAAATCTCCTGTTGATCCAGTTCTGGATCTGTTCTGTCTGAGCTCCCTCATATTGTCTCCAGTAACTCATACTGAATCTTTTTTTATTCTTTTTCTTCAACCCACCCCACCAATCCTTATATTATGGTAACCTCTCATACCTTAACTCTTAATGCTCCAACCCTGACATTTGGAGCTACCCCTCTTTTTTCTGACTCCTAGATAACCCTCTGATTTGCTCCAGAAACAAAGCTTCAAGCATTATTGGTGTAAACTATTGTTTCCTACATAATGAGCTACATATTTTACTCATTTTTTTTGAATAATTAAATAAATAAATAATCCCACAACTTTTTTTAAGAATAATACTTAAAAGAACTAGATAGACAAAACAAGTTGAAGTTACCACTAGGGTGACTGGAGGGTATAGTGAAAGCAAGAGGAATTGAAGCTATTTTCTGTAGCATCATTAATGTTCTATTTGTTAATATAAATAGTAGTTACATAGTATATTCCATTTGTAATAACTCATTGATCTGTAGAGTTTTGATGCTGATAAAGTATTTGCATTGTTAAATAAAATCAAATTAATTTTTTTAAAGCTGGTAAGGAACATCATAAGGGAAAGAATAAAAAATTGGGGTACTAGAAATTACACTATTAAATGATTAATTAAAATAAAAGTAAGAATTTTTAGCTAAATATTGTGTTCAATATTTTGAGAAAGGCAATTTTTATAGGTAGAGAGTAGAGGGAAAATACTAAAAAAGGAGTAATATTTAAACATATTAACAGTGAATATAGCATAAAAAGTTTCAGTAATTCCAAATGTTGCATTGAGAACACAACTCAAATTAAAAGAGCTCTGGTAAATTTCACAAGTAAAATTTTTATGTTATTTATATATTTTATACTTGTAAAATGTATAGTATGTATAATGATGCCTCAGTTAGTGATGTGGATACATTACAAAAAATGCACAATAAGATGATTCTGTTATTTTGCTAATGATGCAGAGTACTTACATAATTCTAAATGGTATAGACCCCTACAAACCTAGGTTATAATTTATCCATTAAAGTACATAAAATTTATCATTAATGAAAACATTGTACCACATATGAGTATAGGATTTAACATTACAGAAATCAAGAGAGATCTCATAATGAGGTGAATTATTATTCCTGTTGAACTAAAGACAAAATACTTAAAAAGACTCTGGCCCTTTAGACAATGATAAAACACCGTAACTGAACTACCATAAAGGAGAAAAAATGACAACCTTTCCAAAGAAAGCTGCTGAAACAATGTAGTATTTGCATAACAAAAATACCATTGTATCATTTCCTGGTATGACTTAATAAATCATTCACAGGTAAAAAATATGTTAATATAAAGAAAAGTATAAGATATGTGAAGTTTATACAAGAAAGAGATTTATACAGTATATATAGTGGTTGGTGACTGTAATACCGGCTACTTGGAAGAAAAATAAAGAAATATTGCAAAATTAAGATCAGCTTAAGTATCTTAGTTAGATGGTTACTAAAAAAATCGCTTTAAAAATAACTGTGTATGTATCTGAGTAGTATGGCACACCTTTCTGTAATTATCCAAAATAATAAAATAATAATAATAATATGAGACAGAAATTCATTTTGTCTTTAAAATTACACCTTTATAACAAAACAGAAAAATATTTAAATGTGATTTATAATATGATACCATTTAAGGGTACAAACTGAAATAACAAATTAGGAAAAAAACTAATTGCCTTACATATAACAAAATGTATGCCTCATATACGATAAAGGTGTAATAGAAGCTTGGGTAAGAGCATCCCAAGTTTAAAGCTAGAATAGAAACTCATCCTGGCTCATAAGCAAATTAGTTACCCTGTCTCAAACTTAAAAATATAAAAAAGATCAGGGGATGTTTTACAGTAGTTAAGAATCCCTGATTTTAAAACTGGGTACCAAAAAAATAAATAAATAAAAATAAAAAGAATGTCAAAAACAGAGACTCCAAAAAAGAAAAGATAAGAGCTATGAATGGTGGCAGATTTCTATACTCCTAGCAGCTTGGGATACTTAAGAAAGAGAATTGAGAGTTCAAACCCAGTCTCAGTAATTTATTGAGTCTAAGCAATTAAGTGAGACCATGTTTCAAAGGAAAATAATAAATAAGGTCTAGGATGTTGTTCATTTGTTAAATGCCTCTGAATTCAATTCCCAGTACCAATAAAAGGAAGGGAAAGACTTCAATAGCCACCTTTTAAAAGGAAACATAAGTGTTCAATAATAATAAAATAGCTTTATAAATTTCAAAATGCCAAATAAAATCATATCTGTGAGACAAAATCAAATAGTATCAGTAAAAACATGGAGCAAATAAATTCTCAGGAACTAAAAAGAGAGTAAAATTTGTTATTTCTTTCAAGAAATGGCTATTGAAAATACATGTTCATTCCCCAGCAGAAGCATATGCTTATAAAAATTACTGAATATCTGAACCATGATAACATATAAGGATTTGGCAGTATTGGTCCAAACAGATAAAATCCAGGACATGAAGAAAATGCAATGTACATTGAGAAAGATATAAAGAGAATAGGGTTAGAAAGACAAAGGGAATACAGTGAAAAAATGATTTACAGAACCCATTTTTATCATAATATATCCAGTTTGACAAATATGTGAGTCATCACATAATTTTATGTAGATATCACATACATGTGATATTCTGTATTCATGCATGTTCCAAAATAAGTATAGATTGAGAAAATAAAAATACACAAAAGAACATAAAATACTTAACCATACAACCATACATACACACCATAATAAAACTCATCATTACCAGGTTATAAAATTTCTTCTAAATGTACAATATCACCTCATTAAAATATTAGCATACTTTACTTTTAATGAGAGACGTGACCAGAGCAAAAATTCTAAAATTTATCTGCAATGTTATATGTTATACATGAAACCAGCCTCCAAATTCTGAATTAAAAGAAACTATTTTACAATAATAAAAATCAAGGATCATAATACAAACAAAATCCATAGATGAATGTATATGTATGCAAAACTTTATTTACACTCAATAGAAATTGAAAGGTCAACATAAATCTAAACGCCCCAAGAACATATGAACGATTGACATGGCCAAACTTACAGAAAGATCGACTGACTTGGGGGCAGAATTAACTGGTATAGTTTGTGCATACAATTTGAAAAGCACTGGGTTAAAATTCCAGCCCAATGATAAAAGGCATATGTTTAGTGAGGCCAATGTTGGGAATATAAATGAATAATACCTCCTGACTTCTCTCCATCCATGAATACATCAAAAGGATATATTATGTTTAAAGTTCCTCTTAGACAAATAAAAAATGAGTTGAGAGATTTATATAAACTGTACAACTGGGAAAATATCTGCCACTTGATGATTTAAAAAAAAAAACTAGGGTAGACTTGGATCTCAGTCCTGCCTTAGGCAATGTGCTTTGTAATTGGTACAGAATTAACAACAGCCAGTGCCACCCCATGAAGAGAGATATTGGGATTATATATATAACACCCTACCTTGAGACCATATATATAACACCCTACCTCTAAATATTGTTCTGTGCTTTAGATATTAATTTTGCTTGTGCCAATGAAGGATCTTCACATTCATACTACTAAGAACACAGAAAAAATGATAGTTATATATGTTCATGCAAGGACATCTGTGGGCTTAAAACCCTGAGGTCAGGACAGAGAATTAAAATCACAGGCCTGCAAGGTAGGCGGAACTGTGACCAGCGACAGAACAGGCCCAGTGGCCTGCTGAGGGGCAGAGCCGCCTCGCCCACGCCTGCAAGGTAGGCGGAACTGTGACCACTGACGGAAAAGGCCCATTGGCCCGCCGAGGGGCAGAGCTGCCAATCACGCCTGCAAGGTAGGCGGGCCTGTGACCCACCAGCAGAACAAGCACAGTGGCCTGCTGAGGGGCAGAGCCGCCCCCTGCCCCCGCGCCAGCAAGGTGGGTGGAGCTGTGACCACCGACAGAACAGGTGCAGCGGCCTGCTGATGGGCAGTGCCACCCCCTCCCCCCACGCCTGCAAGGTAGACAGAACTGTGACCACCCACAGAACAGGCCAAGCGGCCTGCTGAGGGGCAGAGCCACCCCCCCCCCCGCGCCTACAATGTAGGCGGAACTGTGACCACCGATGGAAAATGCCCAGTGGCCCGCAGAGGGGCAGAGCTGCCAACCACGCCTGCAAGGTAGGCGGGCCTGCGACCCACCGGCAGAACAGACGCAGCGGCCTGCTGAGGGACAGAGCCGCCCCCTCCCCCCACGCCTGCAAGGTAGGCGGAACTGTGACCACCAACAGAACAGACCAGACCTGCAACCGACAGACAGAACAGGCCCAGCGGCCTGTGGAAAGGTAGAGCCTCCCCCCCCACACGCCTGCAAGGTAGGCAGACTGGTGACCCACCGGCAGAACAGGCCCACCGGCCGGCAGAGGGGCAGTGCCGCTGCCCGCACCTGCAAAGTAGGCAGAACTGCGACCACCGACAGAACAAACCTAGCGGCCCGCAGAGGGGTAGAGTCGCTGCCCATGCCTGCAAGGTAGGCGGACCTGCTACCGACCAGCAGAACAGGCCCAGTGGCCTGCCGGCGTGGTAGGCACATTGCCCCTATTGGAGGAGGGGCAGAGCCATCGCCTGCGCCTGCGAGGGAGACTTGGCAACTATACAAGAGCAATATAAATATATAGGGGGAAAATTCAATAGCACAACAGTTTCACCAAGCAGAAAGAAACGCGAACAGTATGAAGAGACAAGGAAAGAAAGGACCACAAGCAATGCAGGTCAACTCAACGTTAGAAGAGGTAATATCTGCAGCAGATGGAATGTCAGATAAAGAATTCAAGATATACATGCTTCAGATGATCTGGAGTCTCAAGGAAGACGTCAGACAGCAAAATCAGACAATGAAAGATCACTTCAACAATGAATTACATAAACAAATCCAAGAAGCAAAAGATCAACTATACAGGGAGATAGAGGTTATAAAAAACAAACAAACAGAAATCCTAGAAATGCAGGAAGCAATAAACCAACTTAAAAACTCAATGGAGAATACTACCAGCAGAGTAGAACACTTAGAAGATAGAACATCAGACAATGAAGACAAAGTATTGCAACTTGAAAAGAACATAGACAGCTCAGCAAGACTGTTAAGAAACCATGAGCAGAACATCCAAGAAATATGGGATAACATCAAGAGACCAAATTTAAGAGTCATTGGGATACAGGAAGGGATAGAGTTTCAAACCAAAGGAATGAGCAATCCATTCAATGAAATAATATGAGAAAACTTCCCAGACTTGAAGAATGAGACAGAATCCCAAATCCTAGAAGCCTACAGGACGCCGAATGTGCAAAATCATAAGAGATCCACACCTAGACACATTATAATGAAGATGCCCAACATACAGAATAAGGAGAGAATTTTAAAAGCTACAAGAGAAAGGAAGCAGATTACATTTAGGGGTAAGCCAATCAGGATAACAGCTGATCTTTCAACACAGACTCTGAAAGCTAGAAGATCCTGGAATAACATATTTCAAACACTGAAAGAAAATGGGTTCCAACCAAGAATTGTGTATCCAGTGAAATTAAGCTTCAGGATGGAAGATGAAATTAAAACCTTCCACGATAAACAAAAGTTTAAAGAATTTGCAGCTAGAAAACCATCTCTTCAAAACATCCTCAGCAAAACATTACAGGAAGAGGAAATGGAAAATAACAATGAAAACCAACAGTGGGAGGTCGGACACTAAAGGGGGGAAAATAATCAAAGAGGAAAACAAACCATGTTTAGTAACAGAAATAAACAAATATGGCTGGAAGAACAACCCATATCTCAATAATAACCCTAAATGTTAATGGCTTAAACTCACCAATTAAGAGACACAAGCTAGTAGAATGGATCACAAAACAAGACCCAGCAATATGCTGCCTACAGGAGACACATTTGATAGGAAGAGACATACATAAGCTGAAGGTGAAAGGTTGGGAAAAATCATATCACTCATATGGACTTCAGAAACAAGCAGGAGTGTCCATACTCATATCAAATAAAAGAGATTTCAAGCCCAAGTTAATCAAAAGGGATAAAGAGGGACACTACATACTGCTCAAGGGAACCATACACCAACAAGACATAACAATCATAAATATTTATGCCCCAAACCATGGCGCAGCTATGTTCATCAAACAAACTCTTCTCAAGTTCAAGAGTCTAATAGACCACCATACAATATTCATGGGAGACTTCAACACACCTCTCTCACCACTGGACAGATCTTCCAAACAAAAATTGAATAAGGAAACTATAGAACTCAATAACACAATTAATAACCTAGACTTAATTGACATATATAGAATATACTACCCAACATCAAGCAGTTACACTTTTTTCTCAGCAGCACGTGGATCCTTCTCAAAAATAGATCATATATTATGTCACAGGGCAACTCTTAGACAATATGAAGGAGTAGAGATAATACCATGCATCTTATCTGATCATAATGGAATGAAACTGAAAATCAATGATAAAAGAAGGAAGGAAAAAGCATGCATCACTTGGAGAATGAACAATGGGTTACTGAATGATCAATGGGTTATAGAAGACATCAAGGAGGAAATTAAAAAATTCTTAGAGATAAATGAAAACACAGACACAACATATTGGAATCCTTGGGACACATTGAAAGCAGTTCTAAGAGGAAAATTCATTGCTTGGAGTTCATTCCTTAAAAAAAGGGAAAAAAAACAACAAATAAATGATCTCATACTTCATCTCAGAATCCTAGAAAAAGAAGAGCAAAACAACAGCAAAAGAAGTAGAGGGCAAGAAATAATTAAAATCAGAGCTCAAATTAATGAAATCGAAAAAAAAGAAACAATTGAAAAAACTGACAAAACTAAAAGTTGGTTCTTTGAAAAAATAAACAAAATCGACAGACCCTTAGCCATGCTAGCAAAGAGAAGAAGAGAGGGAACTCAAATTACTAGCATACGGGATGAAAAAGGCAATATCACAACAGACACTTCAGAAATACAGAAGATAATCAAAAATTATTTTGAATCCTCATACTCCAATAAATTAGAAGATAGTGAAGGCATAGATAAATTTCTTAAGTCATATGATCTGCCCAGATTGAGTCAGGAAGATATAGACAACCTAAACAGACCAATATCAATTGAGGAAATAGAAGAAACCGTCAAAAGCCTACCAACTAAGAAAAGCCCAGGACCGGATGGGTATACAGCAGAGTTTTACAAAACCTTTAAAGAAGAACTAATACCAATACTTTTCAAGCTACTTCAGGAAATAGAAAAAGAGGGAGAACTTCCAAATTCATTCTACGAGGCCAACATCACCCTGATACCTAAACCAGACAAAGACACTTCAAAGAAAGAAAACTACAGACCAATATCTCTAATGAACCTAGATGCAAAAATCCTCAATAAAATTCTGGCGAATCGGATACAAAAACATATCAAAAAAATTGTGCACCATGATCAGGTAGGATTCATCCCTGGGATGCAAGGCTGGTTCAATATACGGAAATCAATAAATGTTATTCACCACATCAATAGACTTAAAAATAAGAACCATATGATCATCTCGATAGATGCGGAAAAAGCATTTGACAAAATACAGCATCCCTTTATGTTCCAAACTCTAGAAAAACTAGGGATAACAGGAACATACCTCAATATTGTAAAAGCAATCTATGCTAAGCCTCAAGCTAGCATCATTCTGAATGGAGAAAAATAGATGGCATTCCCTCTAAAATCTGGAACAAGACAGGGATGCCCTCTATCACCACTTCTGTTCAACATAGTTCTCAAAACACTGGCCAGAGCAATTAGACAGACAAAAGAAATTAAAGGCATAAAAATAGAAAAAGAAGAACTTAAATTATCACTATTTGCAGAAGACATGATTCTATACCTAGCAGATCCAAAAGGATCTACAAAGAAACTATTAGAGCTAATAAATGAATTCAGCAAAGTGGCAGGATACAAAATCAACACACATAAATCAAAGGCATTCCTGTACATCAGCGACAAATCCTCTGAAATGGAAATGAGGACAACCACTCCATTCACAATATCCTCAAAAAAAAATAAAATACTTGGGAATCAACCTAACAAAAGAGGTGAAAGGCTTATACAATGAAAACTACAGAACCCTAAAGAGAGAAATAGAAGAAGATCTTAGAAGATGGAAAAATATACCCTGTTCATGGATAGGTGCCACAGTCTGGCCGGGCACAAAATCACGAGCCACTCAAGCAGGAACAAAGTTTATTTTTTGAAACTGCCGCCAATGTCCGGTACGCGCCCGGGAAGATTTTTTTCCACCCACGCGGCCTCCTCCCGGACCCGCAGAGAGAGCTCCTCCCCCGGAACTCCCTCCTACTGTACTTCCCCAACCAATGGGAACTCTCCAGGAGTCCCGTAGCCGGCCTAGGTGAACAGCAGGAGTCCAATATCCATATGAATGCAAATCTTAACATAATCATATCATCTCAATGGCTAGCTGGCGTCACCTTTAGACTAAAAATGCCATGCATCATATACTTGGCTCTAAGCATCTCCCCCCTTCTGTTTAAGTAACAAGCAATCTGGCTAGGGACCGTGCCTGTTAGGTTTGTCCAATTCAACATATGGTTCTTACCCGTCATCGGAAAACTGACTTTTAGGCGTCAGCCTCCTGTCTTAGGTTGATACCACTGCAATTAGATCATACCCGTCACTGACTACTGGTCCAGCATATAGCCATACTTGTGGATAGGCCTATGTACCAGTGGGGGGGTGAGGTTCTTTGCCTCACCTCTGTTGGCCCCCAAATTTGGCCCTTGGTGTCGGTGGGGGGGTGAGGTTCTTTACCTCACCTCTGTTGGCCCCCAAAATTAGACCATCACTAGTAGAAGGGAGGAGGATACAGAAATGTCATGACACCAAGTCAATTAACGGCTCCTAGGAAAAAATACATCACTGGTGACACATCAGCAAAGATATGCTAGCACTACCATAATTCGCTGCATCAACAAATAGATCACAAAGCATACAAGTGATACATAGTCCAGGCAAATTCTGTAAGCAGTTCAAAGCAGAGGAATCTATCAATATGTCCATATCCTCCCAAAATAAAGCATACAAGTGATACATAGTCCAGGCAAGTTCTGTAAGCAGTTCAAAGCAGAGGAATCTATCAATATGTCCATATCCTTCCAAAATAAATCGACTCATTGATTGAGCATTACTTGTTGAGTTATAAATCATTGATGTATCAGTTTACACGGTTTGTTGCGATAACTCTCGAAGAAGTTGTAGTTTGGTTTTATCTTTGTCTTCACCGGCACTGGGATGAAAATAGGAATTTTGACAATGATGCTAAAAAAAATATGTAACATTTCAACAGGTACTAAGAGAACAATATTTAGAACAATTTACATTATCCTGAACAGAATTATTAAATATAATGAAAAGGAAAGGTGAAAGTAAACAAACAGATCTGTTAACCTTCTATTTGTTCATATATTAAAACAATCCTCAACAGCTGTTTACCCAAATTAAATTAAACTATTAAAATCACGTGAATAATAATAAAAAAAAATTTTTTTGGATCCATGTGCATGAGCGCCCCTCATATGTGATACATGGACATACGCACATACAGACATACAACACAAAACAGAAGTGTGCACACGTAACATATAACACATAAGACAATAGTAAAGGCCTTGTAGCTTTACCTAGGTGAAATCTCCATTGCAATGTTCAAAAACTCCACAGTCAAAAAATAAAACTGATCAGAAAAAACATTAACCTAGGTCTGTATGAGCTCAAAAATAAAATAGAACTTTATGATGTGGGAAAAAGCAATAATAAAATAGATATTGAAAAAAGCATCCTGGTTAATCACTGTCACAGATGTAAGAATAGCCAAGCTGGAGCTCTGGATATCAGCTGTTATGGATTTGAGTTGAATCATTTTCCTTTTGTTTTGTAGAAATTGTTTTAGTTAATCTCTCTGGAATCCAAATCGGCTGCTGTTCTCCCTGTGGAAAAACACAAACAGAGCCCCGACTCCAGACTATCACTGGGTCAGGACCTTTCCATTGTCCTGTTAGAATATCCTTCCAAAGTACCTTAGGCTTATGTACATTTTTTGGATACAAATGTCTTTCCGCAGCACTAAGCCCTGATGAATCCAAATTTAAAAAGTTTAGAGTAAAAAGGGTTATTTTAAGTTTATCTTTGGGGGATATATACCCCTTTCCAATTCCCTCCTTTTGTTTTAATAAGTACATTTTAATAGTTTGATGAGCTCTTTCAACTATGCCTTGTCCTTGTGGATTGTATGGAATTCCTGTTATGTGAGTAATGCCAAATGATGAGCAAAATTGTTTAAAAGAGTTGGACGTATAACCAGGACCATTATCGGTTTTTAACTGTTTTGGAACGCCCACAGTGGCAAAATTTTGTAAGCAATGAGCTATAATATCTTTAGTTTTTTCTCCGGCATGAAGGGAGCCCATCAGAAATCCGGAAGAAGTATCAACTGTAACATGTAAATATTTTAATTTTCCAAATTCTGGCAAGTGTGTGACGTCCATCTGCCAAATATGGTTAGGTATCAGTCCTCTAGGATTGACTCCAAGATTAATTTGTGGTAAAAATGTCACACAATTTTGACATTGTTTTATTATATGTCGGGCTTGTTCTTCAGTTATTTTAAAATGCTTTTGTAAAGTATTAGCATTGACATGGAACCTTTTATGAAAATTTACAGCTTCTTCTATTGTGGAGAAAATATGTATGTCATGTGTAGATTTATCTGCTAACTCATTGCCCAAACTAAGGGCTCCAGGCAATCCTGTATGTGCCCTGATATGTCCTATAAAGAATGGATCTTTTCTGTCCCAGATTAGACTTTGTATAGTGGAAAACAAAGAGAAAACAGTAGAAGAAGGGGAAATCCTACCAGCATCTTCAAGGGATACTATAGCATTAACTACGTACTGACTATCAGAAAATAAATTAAATACAGAATCTTTAAACATCATAAAAGCTTGTAATACTGCATTAAGCTCTACCTTTTGAGCTGATTGTTTGGGTACTAAAAATGTAAAAGTTTGATCAGGGGTAACTACTGCTGCTGTACCATTATTTGACCCATCAGTGAATATATTTGGAGCATTCATGATAGAGTTTTTTTTTTTGTCATCTTTGGAAAAACTACAGGATGTTTAGACCAAAAAGACAACAAAGGATTAGACGGTAAGTGATTATCAAATGAAACATTAGATTTACACATGATTATTGCCCAAGTATTTAACTCATTAGCTAATTCATCAATTTGATCTATAGTATATGGAGTAATAATTTTATTGGGAGAAATCCCAAACACTCCCTTCGCTGCTTTTATTCCTTTGAGTATTAATTGTCCTACAGCCTCAGGATACCTAGTAAGAATAGTGTTAGGAGAATAAGATAAATGTATCCACAATAATGGACCTTCTTGCCAGAATACTCCTGTAGGAATATTTTTTGTTGGCAGTACAATAAATAATAAAGGCAAACTTATATCAATTCTATCCAAATGCATATTTTCCATATATGTTTCAATGATTTTTAATGCCTTTCTTGCTTCAGGCGTCAACATGCGGGGTGAATTTGGATCTGATGGACCTTTTAGAATATCAAATAAAGGTCCCAACTCTCCTGTTGGTATGCCTAGATAAGGCCTTATCCAATTTATGTCTCCTAATAACTTTTGAAAGTCGTTAAGTGATTTGAGTTGATCTACTCGTATTTGAATTTTGGGTGGACGGACCATGGTTGAGGATAATAAAACCCCTAAATAATTAATTGGAAGATTTAATTGTACTTTATCTATTGCTATCTCTAGATTATATTTTTTTAATAAATTTGTAAGTGTGGCATAACATTCTAGCAATGTGTTTTTATCTTTATGTGCCAATAACATATCATCCATATAGTGAAATATTTGTAGTTCAGGATTTTGATTTCTAAGTGGCTGGATTGCTTTGTTAACATAAATTTGACACATAGTTGGACTATTAGCCATCCCTTGAGGGAGTACTTTCCATTCATATCTCTGATCAGGACCTTCATGATTTAGTGCAGGGATAGTAAATGCAAAACGTGGACTATCCTCGGGATGAATTGGAATTGAAAAAAAACAATCTTTAATATCTATAGCTAAAATATACCAGGTTTTTGGTAAAGCAGACAATTGGGGAATCCCTGATTGAGCAGGTCCCATAATAACCATCTCATTATTAATGGCTCTTAAATCTTGTAACAATCTCCATTTACCAGATTTCTTTTTAATGACAAAAATGGGAGTATTATGGGGAGATATGGAAGGTTGTATATGTCCCTCCGCTAATTGTTGTTTGACCAGGTCATGGGCTATTTGTATCTTTTCTTTAGTCAGGGGCCACTGAGGAACCCACACTGGTCTTTTTGATTTCCAAGTAATTTTGATTGTCTCAGTGGCCCTTTCTGAAAACCCAATCCATGTCTATTTGTTTTTTGATCTATTTGAATTGGTGCTGTCATACCTTGTTCTTGTTCTCTTAATCTTTCTTCTTTCCTAAAGCCTTGTCTAGCTCTAGTAGTGGGCGCATTAGGATTGATGTTATTTGTTAACGTCAAACCTAATTGATCTAGGACATCTCGTCCCCATAAATTTATAGGAAGATGATCCAATACATAGGGCTGTATAGTTCCTTCACATCCTTCAGGATCCTTCCAATCTAATACCATTGCACTTCTATGGGGATTAGTTGCCACTCCTAGGCCTCGAAGCGTTTGAGTGGCTTGTTGTAATGGCCAGTGTTTTGGCCATTCTTGACGAGACATTATGCTAAGGTCTGCACCTGTATCAAGTAGCCCATTAAAGTCATGTCCTTGAATATTTAGTTTTAGCATTGGGCGAGAATCTAGATTTAAAGACAGCATAGCCCAATCTACACCTGTGCCGCAGTCTGGCTGGGCACAAAATCACGAGCCACTCAAGCAGGAACAAAGTTTATTTTTTGAAACTGCTGCCAATCTCCGGTACCGCCCGGGAAGATTTTTTCCACCCACGCGGCCTCCTCTCGGACGCCGAGCAAGCTCCTCCCCCGGAACTCCCTCCTACTGTACTTCCCCAACCAATGGGAACTCTCCAGGAGTCCCGTAGCCAGCCTAGGTGAACAGCAGGAGTCCAATATCCATATGAATGCAAATCTTAACATAATCATATCATCTCAATGGCTAGCTGGCGTCACCTTTCAACCAAAAATGCCATGCATCATATACTTGGCTCTTAGCATCTCCCCCCTTCTGTTTAAGTAACAAGCAATCTGGCTAGGGACCGTGCCTGTTAGGTTTGTCCAATTCAACATATGGTTCTTACCCGTCATCGGAAAACTGACTTTTAGGCGTCAGCCTCCTGTCTTAGGTTGATACCACTGCAATTGGATCATACCCGTCACTGACTACCGGTCCAGCATATAGCCATACTTGTGGATAGGCCTATGTACCAGTGGGGGGGTGAGGTTCTTTGCCTCACCTCTGTTGGCCCCCAAAATTGGCCTTGGTGCTGGTGGGGGAATGAGGTTCTTTACCTCACCTCTGTTGGCCCCCAAAATTAGACCATCACTAGTAGAAGGGAGGAGGATACAGAAATGTCATGACACCAAGTCAATTAATGGCTCCTAGGAAAAATTACATCACTGGTGACACATCAGCAAAGATACGCTAGCACTACCATAATTCTCTGCATCAACAAATAGATCACAAAGCATACAAGTGATACATAGTCCAGGCAAGTTCTGTAAACAGTTCAAAGTAGAGGAATCTATCAATATGTCCATATCCTCCCAAAATAAAGCATACAAGTGATACATAGTCCAGGCAAGTTCTGTAAACAGTTCAAAGTAGAGGAATCTATCAATATGTCCATATCCTCCCAAAATAAAGCATACAAGTGATACATAGTCCAGGCAAGTTCTGTAAGCAGTTCAAAGCAGAGGAATCTATCAATATGTCCATATCCTTCCAAAATAAATCGACTCATTGATTGAGCATTACTTGTTGAGTTATAAATCATTGATGTGTCAGCTTACACGGTTTGTTGTGATAACTCTCAAAGAAGTTGTAGTTTGGTTTTATCTTTGTCTTCACCGGCACTGGGATGAAAATAGGAATTTTGACAATGATGCTAAAAAAAAAATATGTAACATTTCAACAGGTACTAAGAAAACAATATTTAGAACAATTTACATTATCCTGAACAGAATTATTAAATATAATGAAAAGGAAAGGTGAAAGTAAACAAACAGATTTGTTAACCTTCTATTTGTTCATATATTAGAACAATCCTCAACAGCTGTTTACCCAAATTAAATTAAACTATTAAAATCACGTGAATAATAAAAAAAAAAATTTTTTTTGGTTCCATGTGCATGAGCGCCCCTCATATGTGAAATATGGACATACGCACATACAGACATACAACACAAAACAGAAGTGTGCACACGTAACATATAACACATAAGACAATAGTAAAGGCCTTGTAGCTTTACCTAGGTGAAATCTCCATTGCAATGTTCAAAAACTCCACAGTCAAAAAAACTGATCAGAAAAAACATTAACCTAGGTCTGTATGAGCTCAAAAATAAAATAGAACTTTATGATGTGGGAAAAAGCAATAATAAAATAGATATTGAAAAAAACATCCTGGTTAATCACTGTCACAGATGTAAGAATAGCCAAGCTGGAGATCTGGATATCAGCTGTTATGGATTTGAGTGGAATCATCTTCCTTTTGTTCTATAGGAGCTGTTTTAGTTAGTCTTTCTGGAATCCAAATCGGCTGCTGTTCTTCCTGTGGAAAAACACAAACAGAGCCCCGACTCCAGACTATCACTGGGTCAGGACCTTTCCATTGTCCTGTTAGAATATCTTTCCAAAGTACCTTAGGCTTATGTACATTTTTTGGATACAAATGTCTTTCCGCAGCACTAAGCCCTGATGAATCCAAATTTAAAAAGTTTAGAGTAAAAAGGGTTATTTTAAGTTTATCTTTGGGGGATATATACCCCTTTCCAATTCCCTCCTTTTGTTTCAATAAGTACATTTTAATAGTTTGATGAGCTCTTTCAACTATGCCTTGTCCTTGTGGATTGTATGGAATTCCTGTTATGTGAGTAATGCCAAATGATGAGCAAAATTGTTTAAAAGAGGTGGACGTATAACCAGGACCATTATCGGTTTTTAACTGTTTTGGAATGCCCACAGTGGCAAAATTTTGTAAGCAATGAGCTATAACATCTTTAGTTTTTTCTCCAGCATGAAGGGAGCCCATCAGAAATCCGGAAGAAGTATCAACTGTAACATGTAAATATTTTAATTTTCCAAATTCTGGCAAGTGTGTGACGTCCATCTGCCAAATATGGTTAGGTATCAGTCCTCTAGGATTGACTCCAAGATTAACTTGTGGTAAAAATGTCACACAATTTTGACATTGTTTTATTATATGTCGGGCTTGTTTTTTAGTTATTTTAAAACGCTTTTGTAAAGTATTAGCATTGACATGGAACCTTTTATGAAAATTTATAGCTTCTTCTATTGTGGAGAAAATATGTATGTCATGTGTAGTTTTATCTGCTAACTCATTGCCCAAACTAAGGGCTCCAGGCAATCCTGTATGTGCCCTGATATGTCCTATAAAGAATGGATCTTTTCTGTCCCAGATTAGACTTTGTATAGTAGAAAACAAAGAGAAAACAGTAGAAGAAGGGGAAATCCTACCAGCATCTTCAAGGGATACTATAGCATTAACTACATACTGACTATCAGAAAATAAATTAAATACAGAATTTTTAAACATCATAAAAGCTTGTAATACTGCATTAAGCTCTACCTTTTGAGCTGATTGTTTGGGTACTAAAAATGTAAAAGTTTGATCAGGGGTAACTACTGCTGCTGTACCATTATTTGACCCATCAGTGAATATATTTGGAGCATTCATGATAGAGTTTTTTTTTTTGTCATCTTTGGAAAAACTACAGGATGTTTAGACCAAAAAGACAACAAAGGATTAGACGGTAAGTGATTATCAAATGAAACATTAGATTTACACATGATTATTGCCCAAGTATTTAACTCATTAGCTAATTCATCAATTTGATCTATAGTATATGGAGTAATAATTTTATTGGGAGAAATCCCAAACACTCCCTTCGCTGCTTTTATTCCTTTGAGTATTAATTGTCCTACAGCCTCAGGATACCTAGTAAGAATAGTGTTAGGAGAATAAGATAAATGTATCCACAATAATGGACCTTCTTGCCAGAATACTCCTGTAGGAATATTTTTTGTTGGCAGTACAATAAATAATAAAGGCAAACTTATATCAATTCTATCCAAATGCATATTTTCCATATATGTTTCAATGATTTTTAATGCCTTTCTTGCTTCAGGCGTCAACATGCGGGGTGAATTTGGATCTGATGGACCTTTTAGAATATCAAATAAAGGTCCCAACTCTCCTGTTGGTATGCCTAGATAAGGCCTTATCCAATTTATGTCTCCTAATAACTTTTGAAAGTCGTTAAGTGATTTGAGTTGATCTACTCGTATTTGAATTTTGGGTGGACGGACCATGGTTGAGGATAATAAAACCCCTAAATAATTAATTGGAAGATTTAATTGTACTTTATCTATTGCTATCTCTAGATTATATTTTTTTAATAAATTTGTAAGTGTGGCATAACATTCTAGCAATGTGTTTTTATCTTTATGTGCCAATAACATATCATCCATATAGTGAAATATTTGTAGTTCAGGATTTTGATTTCTAAGTGGCTGGATTGCTTTGTTAACATAAATTTGACACATAGTTGGACTATTAGCCATCCCTTGAGGGAGTACTTTCCATTCATATCTCTGATCAGGACCTTCATGATTTAGTGCAGGGATAGTAAATGCAAAACGTGGACTATCCTCGGGATGAATTGGAATTGAAAAAAAACAATCTTTAATATCTATAGCTAAAATATACCAGGTTTTTGGTAAAGCAGACAATTGGGGAATCCCTGATTGAGCAGGTCCCATAATAACCATCTCATTATTAATGGCTCTTAAATCTTGTAACAATCTCCATTTACCAGATTTCTTTTTAATGACAAAAATGGGAGTATTATGGGGAGATATGGAAGGTTGTATATGTCCCTCCGCTAATTGTTGTTTGACCAGGTCATGGGCTATTTGTATCTTTTCTTTAGTCAGGGGCCACTGAGGAACCCACACTGGTCTTTTTGATTTCCAAGTAATTTTGATTGTCTCAGTGGCCCTTTCTGAAAACCCAATCCATGTCTATTTGTTTTTTGATCTATTTGAATTGGTGCTGTCATACCTTGTTCTTGTTCTCTTAATCTTTCTTCTTTCCTAAAGCCTTGTCTAGCTCTAGTAGTGGGCGCATTAGGATTGATGTTATTTGTTAACGTCAAACCTAATTGATCTAGGACATCTCGTCCCCATAAATTTATAGGAAGATGATCCAATACATAGGGCTGTATAGTTCCTTCACATCCTTCAGGATCCTTCCAATCTAATACCATTGCACTTCTATGGGGATTAGTTGCCACTCCTAGGCCTCGAAGCGTTTGAGTGGCTTGTTGTAATGGCCAGTGTTTTGGCCATTCTTGACGAGACATTATGCTAAGGTCTGCACCTGTATCAAGTAGCCCATTAAAGTCATGTCCTTGAATATTTAGTTTTAGCATTGGGCGAGAATCTAGATTTAAAGACAGCATAGCCCAATCTACACCTGTGCCGCAGTCTGGCTGGGCACAAAATCACGAGCCACTCAAGCAGGAACAAAGTTTATTTTTTGAAACTGCTGCCAATCTCCGGTACCGCCCGGGAAGATTTTTTCCACCCACGCGGCCTCCTCTCGGACGCCGAGCAAGCTCCTCCCCCGGAACTCCCTCCTACTGTACTTCCCCAACCAATGGGAACTCTCCAGGAGTCCCGTAGCCAGCCTAGGTGAACAGCAGGAGTCCAATATCCATATGAATGCAAATCTTAACATAATCATATCATCTCAATGGCTAGCTGGCGTCACCTTTCAACCAAAAATGCCATGCATCATATACTTGGCTCTTAGCATCTCCCCCCTTCTGTTTAAGTAACAAGCAATCTGGCTAGGGACCGTGCCTGTTAGGTTTGTCCAATTCAACATATGGTTCTTACCCGTCATCGGAAAACTGACTTTTAGGCGTCAGCCTCCTGTCTTAGGTTGATACCACTGCAATTGGATCATACCCGTCACTGACTACCGGTCCAGCATATAGCCATACTTGTGGATAGGCCTATGTACCAGTGGGGGGGTGAGGTTCTTTGCCTCACCTCTGTTGGCCCCCAAAATTGGCCTTGGTGCTGGTGGGGGGATGAGGTTCTTTACCTCACCTCTGTTGGCCCCCAAAATTAGACCATCACTAGTAGAAGGGAGGAGGATACAGAAATGTCATGACACCAAGTCAATTAATGGCTCCTAGGAAAAATTACATCACTGGTGACACATCAGCAAAGATACGCTAGCACTACCATAATTCTCTGCATCAACAAATAGATCACAAAGCATACAAGTGATACATAGTCCAGGCAAGTTCTGTAAACAGTTCAAAGTAGAGGAATCTATCAATATGTCCATATCCTCCCAAAATAAAGCATACAAGTGATACATAGTCCAGGCAAGTTCTGTAAACAGTTCAAAGTAGAGGAATCTATCAATATGTCCATATCCTCCCAAAATAAAGCATACAAGTGATACATAGTCCAGGCAAGTTCTGTAAGCAGTTCAAAGCAGAGGAATCTATCAATATGTCCATATCCTTCCAAAATAAATCGACTCATTGATTGAGCATTACTTGTTGAGTTATAAATCATTGATGTGTCAGCTTACACGGTTTGTTGTGATAACTCTCAAAGAAGTTGTAGTTTGGTTTTATCTTTGTCTTCACCGGCACTGGGATGAAAATAGGAATTTTGACAATGATGCTAAAAAAAAAATATGTAACATTTCAACAGGTACTAAGAAAACAATATTTAGAACAATTTACATTATCCTGAACAGAATTATTAAATATAATGAAAAGGAAAGGTGAAAGTAAACAAACAGATTTGTTAACCTTCTATTTGTTCATATATTAGAACAATCCTCAACAGCTGTTTACCCAAATTAAATTAAACTATTAAAATCACGTGAATAATAAAAAAAAAAATTTTTTTTGGTTCCATGTGCATGAGCGCCCCTCATATGTGAAATATGGACATACGCACATACAGACATACAACACAAAACAGAAGTGTGCACACGTAACATATAACACATAAGACAATAGTAAAGGCCTTGTAGCTTTACCTAGGTGAAATCTCCATTGCAATGTTCAAAAACTCCACAGTCAAAAAAACTGATCAGAAAAAACATTAACCTAGGTCTGTATGAGCTCAAAAATAAAATAGAACTTTATGATGTGGGAAAAAGCAATAATAAAATAGATATTGAAAAAAACATCCTGGTTAATCACTGTCACAGATGTAAGAATAGCCAAGCTGGAGATCTGGATATCAGCTGTTATGGATTTGAGTGGAATCATCTTCCTTTTGTTCTATAGGAGCTGTTTTAGTTAGTCTTTCTGGAATCCAAATCGGCTGCTGTTCTTCCTGTGGAAAAACACAAACAGAGCCCCGACTCCAGACTATCACTGGGTCAGGACCTTTCCATTGTCCTGTTAGAATATCTTTCCAAAGTACCTTAGGCTTATGTACATTTTTTGGATACAAATGTCTTTCCGCAGCACTAAGCCCTGATGAATCCAAATTTAAAAAGTTTAGAGTAAAAAGGGTTATTTTAAGTTTATCTTTGGGGGATATATACCCCTTTCCAATTCCCTCCTTTTGTTTCAATAAGTACATTTTAATAGTTTGATGAGCTCTTTCAACTATGCCTTGTCCTTGTGGATTGTATGGAATTCCTGTTATGTGAGTAATGCCAAATGATGAGCAAAATTGTTTAAAAGAGGTGGACGTATAACCAGGACCATTATCGGTTTTTAACTGTTTTGGAATGCCCACAGTGGCAAAATTTTGTAAGCAATGAGCTATAACATCTTTAGTTTTTTCTCCAGCATGAAGGGAGCCCATCAGAAATCCGGAAGAAGTATCAACTGTAACATGTAAATATTTTAATTTTCCAAATTCTGGCAAGTGTGTGACGTCCATCTGCCAAATATGGTTAGGTATCAGTCCTCTAGGATTGACTCCAAGATTAACTTGTGGTAAAAATGTCACACAATTTTGACATTGTTTTATTATATGTCGGGCTTGTTTTTTAGTTATTTTAAAACGCTTTTGTAAAGTATTAGCATTGACATGGAACCTTTTATGAAAATTTATAGCTTCTTCTATTGTGGAGAAAATATGTATGTCATGTGTAGTTTTATCTGCTAACTCATTGCCCAAACTAAGGGCTCCAGGCAATCCTGTATGTGCCCTGATATGTCCTATAAAGAATGGATCTTTTCTGTCCCAGATTAGACTTTGTATAGTAGAAAACAAAGAGAAAACAGTAGAAGAAGGGGAAATCCTACCAGCATCTTCAAGGGATACTATAGCATTAACTACATACTGACTATCAGAAAATAAATTAAATACAGAATTTTTAAACATCATAAAAGCTTGTAATACTGCATTAAGCTCTACCTTTTGAGCTGATTGTTTGGGTACTAAAAATGTAAAAGTTTGATCAGGGGTAACTACTGCTGCTGTACCATTATTTGACCCATCAGTGAATATATTTGGAGCATTCATGATAGAGTTTTTTTTTTTGTCATCTTTGGAAAAACTACAGGATGTTTAGACCAAAAAGACAACAAAGGATTAGACGGTAAGTGATTATCAAATGAAACATTAGATTTACACATGATTATTGCCCAAGTATTTAACTCATTAGCTAATTCATCAATTTGATCTATAGTATATGGAGTAATAATTTTATTGGGAGAAATCCCAAACACTCCCTTCGCTGCTTTTATTCCTTTGAGTATTAATTGTCCTACAGCCTCAGGATACCTAGTAAGAATAGTGTTAGGAGAATAAGATAAATGTATCCACAATAATGGACCTTCTTGCCAGAATACTCCTGTAGGAATATTTTTTGTTGGCAATACAATAAATAATAAAGGCAAACTTATATCAATTCTATCCAAATGCATATTTTCCATATATGTTTCAATGATTTTTAATGCCTTTCTTGCTTCAGGCGTCAACATGCGGGGTGAATTTGGATCTGATGGACCTTTTAGAATATCAAATAAATGTCCCAACTCTCCTGTTGGTATGCCTAGATAAGGCCTTATCCAATTTATGTCTCCTAATAACTTTTGAAAGTCGTTAAGTGATTTGAGTTGATCTACTCGTATTTGAATTTTGGGTGGACGGACCATGGTTGAGGATAATAAAACCCCTAAATAATTAATTGGAAGATTTAATTGTACTTTATCTATTGCTATCTCTAGATTATAATTTTTTAATAAATTTGTAAGTGTGGCATAACATTCTAGCAATGTGTTTTTATCTTTATGTGCCAATAACACATCATCCATATAGTGAAATATTTGTAGTTCAGGATTTTGATTTCTAAGTGGCTGGATTGCTTTGTTAACATAAATTTGACACATAGTTGGACTATTAGCCATCCCTTGAGGGAGTACTTTCCATTCATATCTCTGATCAGGACCTTCATGATTTAGTGCAGGGATAGTAAATGCAAAATGTGGACTATCCTCGGGATGAATTGGAATTGAAAAAAAACAATCTTTAATATCTATAGCTAAAACATACCAGGTTTTTGGTAAAGCAGACAATTGGGGAATCCCTGATTGAGCAGGTCCCATAATAACCATCTCATTATTAATGGCTCTTAAATCTTGTAACAATCTCCATTTACCAGATTTCTTTTTAATGACAAAAATGGGAGTATTATGGGGAGATACGGAAGGTTGTATATGTCCCTCCGCTAATTGTTGTTTGACCAGGTCATGGGCTATTTGTATCTTTTCTTTAGTCAGGGGCCACTGAGGAACCCACACTGGTCTTTTTGATTTCCAAGTAATTTTGATTGTCTCAGTGGCCCTTTCTGAAAACCCAATCCATGTCTATTTGTTTTTTGATCTATTTGAATTGGTGCTGTCATACCTTGTTCTTGTTCTCTTAATCTTTCTTCTTTCCTAAAGCCTTGTCTAGCTCTAGTAGTGGGCGCATTAGGATTGATGTTATTTGTTAACGTCAAACCTAATTGATCTAGGACATCTCGTCCCCATAAATTTATAGGAAGATGATCCAATACATAGGGCTGTATAGTTCCTTCACATCCTTCAGGATCCTTCCAATCTAATACCATTGCACTTCTATGGGGATTAGTTGCCACTCCTAGGCCTCGAAGCGTTTGAGTGGCTTGTTGTAATGGCCAGTGTTTTGGCCATTCTTGACGAGATATTATGCTAAGGTCTGCACCTGTATCAAGTAGCCCATTAAAGTCATGTCCTTGAATATTTAGTTTTAGCATTGGGCGAGAATCTAGATTTAAAGACAGCATAGCCCAATCTACACCTGTGGAGCCTAATCCCCTGGAACCTCTTTCTACAGTACGACTGGAAAATTTATCATGTAGGCTGGGTATTATTAATAACTGTGCTATTCTATCTCCTGGTGAAATTACTGATATACCTCTTGGAGAACTAGCTATAATTTTTATTTCACCTTCATAATCGGGATCAATTACCCCAGGACTTATCATAAGTCCTTTTAGTGTTGAAGAACTGCGTCCCAATAATAAGCCTACTGTTCCTTGGGGAAGAGGTCCTTTTACTCCTGTGGGAATGATTTGAACTCCCATCTCTGGAGTTAGTACTGCTCTGGCAGAGGCGCAGATGTCCAACCCTGCGCTCCCTCTAGTTTGTCTGATGAGGGATTTAATGGATAATGCGTCCTGGGCACTACCTTGATGGTGTTGCTGGGTTCCTCCACTGCCCCGTATATTTGTGGTTTTGGGCCCCGGAGCATTGGGCCCTCCAGTCCGTTTTTTGGCAATGGAGCCTGATGTCTTTCTCCACGATATCGTGGGTAAACACTTGGTCCTTGACTGTTTTTTGATAACTGAATACCTTCTATGGTGGTTTGAGAACGGCATTCATTAGCCCAATGTTTCCCTCTACGGCATCGTGGGCAAATACCCGGTATTCTATTCCTTTGATACCTAGCCTTGTTAAACCCTCCTCCTATGGGGCAACTCCTTTTAAAATGTCCTGTTTGATCACAATTTTAGCATGTTTTTGGCCTGGCATCTAAAGCCTGTTGTACTGCTGCTAAGACTTGCCCTTGTTCATTAATGTCTCTACATAATTTAATATATGTGTTTAAATCTTCATGTTTCCATGGTCTGATGACCTCTCTGCAGCAACGATTTGCTTGGTCATAAGCCAGTTGTTTTATAAATGGCATTGCCTGTTCTGTATCTCCAAATACTCTAGATGCTGTCTGAATAAGCCTATCTACAAATTCAGCGTAAGGTTCATTAGCTCCTTGTATTACCTTAGATAATTGTCCTTGTAAATCTCCATGCCCCTGTAAAGTTTTCCATGCCCTAACTGCGTCTGCAGCAATTTGTGCGTATACGCCAGGATCATATTCAATTTGTTGCCGTTGACCCTCATAAGGTCCTTTTCCTAATAACATCTCTAGATTTCTTTGAGGGTAACCGGCTGTTGCATTTCGCCTAGCTGTCTCCATGCAAAATTCCTCATTGGCAACCTTCCATAACAAATATTGTCCTCCATTTAGCACAGATCGACACATGTTAGCCCAATCTGCTGGCGTCATGTCTAAGTTGGTAATGGATTCGACCATGCTCACAGTGAAGGGTGCTTGCGGCCCGTAGGTTGTTACAGCCTCCTTTAATTGCTTCACTGTTTTGAAATCTAAAGCACGGTGAATTCGTTGCCCTCCTGCCTGCTCAAGTACAGGGCATGCTAATCTTTGGGGTCCTGCCTCAGGATTCCGTCCATCAACTACGGGAGTTGAGGGCCGCTCAGCTGTAGATGGAGCTGTTGGTTGAATTACGCCCTCTGGTGATAGAACGGGGTTAGTAGCAGCCTCCTGTTGTAATTCCCCGCCTGATGGTTGTTTTTCCTCTAAGCTTTCTTTCTTCAAATCTTCCTCTGTCTGACTAGCTTGAGAGACCTTCTCTTTCACTTGACCTAACATGTTTTCTACCATAGTCTGGACCTCTAACAATTTACTTAACAGTCTTTCGGTTTGTTTTTTACTAGTTTCTAATCTACTATAAAGGTAACGCAACCCAATAAGATAGCATAAAACAAAACCGAAACAGAATGAAACAAAAACCGAACAAAGAATAGTTGTATCAATTTTCTCTTTCTCAGGGCCGAACAACTTCAAACCTTGAGCCAACCAATTTTCCCAGTTTGCCTGAGAAAATTCTAGGGATAGGCAGCTTGAAACAAAAACAAGATAAATCAAAACGAGAACACATTGTTTTTTGAAATGGTCACCCATTTTGTTGCCTTCCCTCAGGGGCGAGCAATTTTACTCACCTCCAAACTTCAGGCGTTCCCCGTGCGGGCCACCAGTTGCCGCAGTCTGGCTGGGCACAAAATCACGAGCCACTCAAGCAGGAACAAAGTTTATTTTTTGAAACTGCCGCCAATCTCCGGTACCGCCCGGGAAGATTTTTTCCACCCACGCGGCCTCCTCTCGGACGCCGAGCAAGCTCCTCCCCCGGAACTCCCTCCTACTGTACTTCCCCAACCAATGGGAACTCTCCAGGAGTCCCGTAGCCAGCCTAGGTGAACAGCAGGAGTCCAATATCCATATGAATGCAAATCTTAACATAATCATATCATCTCAATGGCTAGCTGGCGTCACCTTTCAACCAAAAATGCCATGCATCATATACTTGGCTCTTAGCACACCTGTGGAGCCTAATCCCCTGGAACCTCTTTCTACAGTACGACTGGAAAATTTATCATGTAGGCTGGGTATTATTAATAACTGTGCTATTCTATCTCCTGGTGAAATTACTGATATACCTCTTGGAGAACTAGCTATAATTTTTATTTCACCCTCATATTCGGGATCAATTACCCCAGGACTTATCATAAGTCCTTTTAGTGTTGAAGAACTGCGTCCCAATAATAAGCCTACTGTTCCTTGGGGAAGAGGTCCTTTTACTCCTGTGGGAATGATTTGAACTCCCATCTCTGGAGTTAGTACTGCTCTGGCAGAGGCGCAGATGTCCAACCCTGCGCTCCCTCTAGTTTGTCTGATGAGGGATTTAATGGATAATGCATCCTGGGCACTACCTTGGTGGTGTTGCTGGGTTCCTCCACTGCCCCGTATATTTGTGGTTTTGGGCCCCGGAGCATTGGGCCCTCCAGTCCGTTTTTTGGCAATGGAGCCTGATGTCTTTCTCCACGATATCATGGGTAAACACTTGGTCCTTGTCTGTTTTTTGATAACGGAATACCTTCTATGGTGGTTTGAGAACGGCATTCATTAGCCCAATGTTTCCCTCTACGGCATCGTGGGCAAATACCCGGTATTCTATTCCTTTGATACCTAGCCTTGTTAAACCCTCCTCCTATGGGGCAACTCCTTTTAAAATGTCCTGTTTGATCACAATTTTAGCATGTTTTTGGCCTGGCATCTAAAGCCTGTTATACTGCTGCTAAGACTTGCCCTTTTTCATTAATGTCTCTACATAATTTAATATATGTGTTTAAATCTTCATGTTTCCATGGTCTGATGACCTCTCTGCAGCAACGATTTGCTTGGTCATAAGCCAGTTGTTTTATAAATGGCATTGCCTGTTCTGTATCTCCAAATACTCTAGATGCTGTCTGAATAAGCCTATCTACAAATTCAGCGTAAGGTTCATTAGCTCCTTGTATTACCTTAGATAATTGTCCTTGTAAATCTCCATGCCCCTGTAAAGTTTTCCATGCCCTAACTGCGTCTGCAGCAATTTGTGCGTATACGCCAGGATCATATTCAATTTGTTGCCGTTGACCCTCATAAGGTCCTTTTCCTAATAACATCACTAGATTTCTTTGAGGGTAACCGGCTGTTGCATTTTGCCTAGCTGTCTCCATACAAAATTCCTCATTGGCAACCTTCCATAACAAATATTGTCCTCCATTTAGCACAGATCGACACATGTTAGCCCAATCTGCTGGCGTCATGTCTAAGTTGGTAATGGATTCGACCATGCTCACAGTGAAGGGTGCTTGCGGCCCGTAGGTTGTTACAGCCTCCTTTAATTGCTTCACTGTTTTGAAATCTAAAGCACGGTGAATTCGTTGCCCTCCTGCCTGCTCAAGTACAGGGCATGCTAATCTTTGGGGTCCTGCCTCAGGATTCCGTCCATCAACTACGGGAGTTGAGGGCCGCTCAGCTGTAGATGGAGCTGTTGGTTGAATTACGCCCTCTGGTGATAGAACGGGGTTAGTAGCAGCCTCCTGTTGTAATTCCCCGCCTGATGGTTGTTTTTCCTCTAAGCTTTCTTTCTTCAAATCTTCCTCTGTCTGACTAGCTTGAGAGACCTTCTCTTTCGCTTGACCTAACATGTTTTCTACCATAGTCTGGACCTCTAACAATTTACTTAACAGTCTTTCGGTTTGTTTTTTACTAGTTTCTAATCTACTATAAAGGTAACGCAACCCAATAAGATAGCATAAAACAAAACCGAAACAGAATGAAACAAAAACCGAACAAAGAATAGTTGTATCAATTTTCTCTTTCTCAGGGCCGAATAACTTCAAACCTTGAGCCAACCAATTTTCCCAGTTTGCCTGAGAAAATTCTAGGGATAGGCAGCTTGAAACAAAAACAAGATAAATCAAAACGAGAACACATTGTTTTTTGAAATGGTCACCCATTTTGTTGCCTTCCCTCAGGGGCGAGCAATTTTACTCACCTCCAAGCTTCAGGCGTTCCCCGTGCGGGCCGCCAGTTGCCGCAGTCTGGCCGGGCACAAAATCACGAGCCACTCAAGCAGGAACAAAGTTTATTTTTTGAAACTGCCGCCAATGTCCGGTACGCGCCCGGGAAGATTTTTTTCCACCCACGCGGCCTCCTCCCGGACCCGCAGAGAGAGCTCCTCCCCCGGAACTCCCTCCTACTGTACTTCCCCAACCAATGGGAACTCTCCAGGAGTCCCGTAGCCGGCCTAGGTGAACAGCAGGAGTCCAATATCCATATGAATGCAAATCTTAACATAATCATATCATCTCAATGGCTAGCTGGCGTCACCTTTAGACTAAAAATGCCATGCATCATATACTTGGCTCTTAGCAGATAGGCAGAACTAACATCGTCAAAATGGCGATATTACCAAAAGTTCTCTATAGGTTTAATGCAATGCCAATCAAAATCCCAACAGCATTTCTTGTAGAAATAAATAAAGCAATCATGAAATTCATATGGAAAAATAAAAGACCCAGAATAGCAAAAACAATGCTAAGCAGGAAGTGTGAATCAGGCGGTATAGCGATACCAGACTTCAAACTATACTACAGAGCAATAGTAAAAAAACAGCATGGTACTGGTACCAAAACTGGCGGGTGGACCAATGGTACAGAATAGAGGACACAGAAACCAATCCACAAAACTACAACTATCTTATATTTGATAAAGGGGCTAAAAGCATGCAATGGAGGAAGGATAGCATCTTCAACAAATGGTGCTGGGAAAACTGGAAATCCATATGCAACAAAATGAAACTGAATCCCTTTCTCTCACCATGCACAAAAGTGAATTCAAAATGGATCAAGGAGCTTGATATCAAATTAGAGACACTCTGTCTGATAGAAGAAAAAGTTGGCTACGATCTACATTCGGTGGGGTCGGGCTCCAAATTCCTCAATAGGACACCCATAGCACAAAAGTTAATAACTAGAATCAACAAACGGTACTTATTCAAACTAAAAAGTTTTCTTCTCAGCAAAAGAAACAATAAGAGAGGTAAATAGGGAGCCTACACCCTGGGAACAAATCTTTACTCCTCACACTTCAGATAGAGCCCTAATATCCAGAGTATACAAAGAACTCAAAAAATTAGACAATAAGAGAACAAACAACCCAATCAACAAATGGGCCAAGGACCTGAACAGACACTTCTCAGAGGAGGACATACAATCAATCAACAAGTACATGACAAAATGCTCACCATCTCTAGCTGTCAGAGAAATGCAAATCAAAACCACCCTAAGATACCATCTCACTCCAGTAAGATTGGCAGCCATTATGAAGTCAAACAACAACAAGTGCTGGAGAGGATGTGGGGAAAAGGGTACTCTTGTACATTGCTGGTGGGACTGCAAATTTGTGCAGACAATTTGGAAAGCAGTATGGAGATTTCTTGGAAAGCTGGGAATGGAGCCACCATTTGACCCAGCTATTCCCCTTCTCGGTCTATTCCCTAAAGACCTAAAAAGAGCATGCTACAGGGACACTGCTACATCAATGTTCATAGCAGCACAATTCACAATAGCAAGACTGTGGAACCAACCTAGATGCCCTACAATAGACGAATGGATAATTAAAATGTGGCATTTATACACAGTGGAGTATTACTCTGCATTAAAAAATGACAAAATCATAGAATTTGCAGGGAAATGGATGGAATTAGAGCAGATTATGCTAAGTGAAGCTAGCCAATCCCTAAAAAACAAATGCCAAATGTCTTCTTTGATATAAGGAGAGTAACTAAGAACAGAGTAGGGTCGAAGAGCATGAGAAGAAGATTAACATTAAACAGGGATGAGAGGTGGGAGGGAAAGGGAGAGAGAAGGGAAATTGCATGGAAATGGAAGGAGACCCTCAGGGTTATACAAAAGTACATACAAGAGGAAGTGAGGGGAAAGGGAAAAATAATACAAGGGGGACAAATGAATGACAGTAGAGTGGGCAGATAGAGAAGAGGGGAGGGGAGGGGAGGGGAGGGGGGATAGTAGAGGATAGGAAAGGCAGCAGAACACAACAGACACTAGTATGGAAATATGTAAATCAATGGATGTGTAACTGATGTGATTCTGCAATCTGTATATGGGGTAAAAATGGGAGTTCATAACCCACTTGAATCAAAGTGTGAAATATGATATATCAAGAACTATGTAATGTTTTGAACAACCAACAATAAAAAATTAAAAAATAAAAATAAAAAATAAAAATAGATTTACCATTAAAAAATAAATAAAAATGAGAAACTGAGCCCCAATGAGCTCAGAGGACTCACACGGGTCACCCAGCACAAGAGGACTCACAGTCACCCTGCCCCTCAGCCAGCACTGGACACAGGACGACTGTGGAGCCTCTTTCTGAGCCTGAGGCCTTGATCTGGAAAACAGGGGAAATTAGATTCATGGTGCCTGCACACACAGGCGTACAGCTGTGAGGAGCCACGGGTAAAATAGCAGAGGACCTGGCTATACAGCAGGGGTCAGGTACAGAGCTAATGTGAGTCAATCATAACAACAGTGGATGAGTAAAAACATTATGAAAAAGAAAGAAAAAAGAAAACAAAATTATGTCCACTTTGACTTTTTGGGGAGGTGAAGGGGCAGTATTGGGAATTGAACCCAGGGGTGACTTATACCTGAGCCCCATCCCTAGCCCCATTTTTTATTTTATTTAGAGACAGGCTCTCCCTGAGCTGCTCAGGGCCTTGACTGAGTTTATGATGCTGGCCTCCACCTTGTGATCCTCCTGCCTCAGCCTCCTGAGCGGCTGGGATGACAGGCATGCTCCGCTGTGCCTGGTTGGCCAATGGTCATCATGTGGGGGACGAGATGGCAGAAGACATTTCTTGACTTAACCACACAACTCCCAGGAGCAATGAGAAAAGAAAGAGCCACCTCATGAAGGGACCTACTTCCAAGCCCTCTATGAGGTGTCCCTTTATACTACATGGTGTTATCCTGAGTGTCCCATATGGCATCAACAGTGCAGAAGCCAAGGAAAGAGGGACACAGAGGTCACACCACCTGCCTTATGCCACAGTGCTGAGGACAAGGCTCAGGATGGATTCCCCTTGAGCTGCTTGGTGCCCTTGGCTGTCTTGATCCCTATGATCACGTGGCTGATGGTCTTGCCATAGCGTCCAATGGTGTTCTCGGTTTCACCTGCCATCAGCTCAGTCACCTCCTCCTCATAGACCTCCTTGGCCTCCTTTATCTGCAGCCCTGGGAGGGATGGCCGATGGGGACAGGGCGAGAAGTGGGACCATGCTTCTCTCCTCATCCTCCCCTCCCCACCAACAACCTTCTTAACTCAAACTGCCACAGCAAAATAACTGACAAGTCATCTCACAGTACAACCCAGAGACACTATCATGGGTGGAGAGCAACACTACAGGGAGCCGTGGCCCATGCCTGTCATCCCAGATCAGGAGTCCAAGGCAGGAGGACGTCAAGCTGGAGGCCAGCCTCAGCAACTGAGTGAGGCTGTGATCTACTCAGTGAGACCCTGTCTCCAAATAAATTCAAAACAGGGCTGGGAGGTGGCTCTGTGTTTAGGTGCCCCAGGTTCAATCACTGGTGCCCCTCCCCCCAAAAAAAGAAGAGATAAGGGTCGCTGCTTTCCTGACAAATGGGGAGGCCACAGAGGACTTCTGCTGGCAGGCAGCCATCAGGCTCCCTGTGAGCTGATATGGAAATGTCCCAAAGGCAGAGACACACAGCCACAGGATCAGACACTCAGGCCACTTCCCACTGTTCAAGGGGGGCATTATCTATCACGCCGTCCCTTGCCTTCTCTTCTCCAGAAACCCAACCAGGACAAGGACACTCAAGACAGGAAGCTAAGGGCCAGCTCACCTTCATCTGGAATCCACCTGATAGCCTATAAATGGGGCTTTTGGAAAACACCCAAAAGAGAAGCCACATTCTGTGTTTGATGAACCAAATTTCCAGCTCCTGAACCCCAAGACAAATTTCCCAAACAAAGCTCAAAGCAGCTGCGCACACCTCGAGTCCCAGCAGCTCTGGAGGCTGAGGCTGGAGGATCATGGGTTAGAGGCCAGCCTCTACAACACTGAGGCCCTGAGCAACTCAGGGAGACTGTCTCTAAATAAAATGCAAAATAGGGCTGGGGATGGAGCTCAGGGGTGGAGGGCCCTTGGGCTCCATCCCTGGTACAAAAAAAAAAAAGAAAGAAAAAGAAATTTCCCAGACAACATGAAGGTATCAGAAAACTCTGTCAAGCTTGGAAAACTCTGGGGTTTTAAGCCTACTTTGATCTTTTTTAATAGAAACATTTCTATTCTGCAAAGAGGAAATTTCTCCAAATGGAATGCCTGCCCATGCTCACTGTCAGGGGACAGTGACATGAAATTCCTCCAGGAGGGGAAGGAAGACATCCCCATATCTCATCCACTCATATTTGTCTAGAAGTTTCTCGGTGGTGACAAGTAGACAGGGGAAGGCCCAGTGGATCATGGGCCCAGCTGATGGCCAGGAGAAGGGCTGCGGGCACTGTCTCTGGCCACGACAGCACAAAGGACACAGGTTTCATCTGCTGGCTCAGGTTTCTAAGTCCCTGACAGGGACCTTTATCACATCAAGGGAGTGGCACAGATGGGGACAGATGACCCTCTCTCCCTCTCTCTGCAGCTTCGCAGGAGTTCAAAGGTTCAGGGACAGAAGGCTCCTGTCTGAGGGGAGGCCAAGGCTTGCCCTTTTATTCTGTGGCAGGATCTAAAAATTTCTCCTCACCTGCTGCCATCAAAAGCCCCTGCTGTGTCCCCCACCCCCCCACCCCAGGGGCAACTCCCATCAAATGTGCCTGGTGACCTCTACTTTTTCAAATTTTAAAGCATTTCAGTTCCTGCTGAGCCACTGAAACACAAGCAACTGTGTGAAAGCCAGTTTTATTAGGTTTTGGTCTCACAAAAATGTTTTTTTAATTATTTTTTAAGTTGTAGACAATACCTTTATTTTGAGATTTTATATATATATATATATATATATATATATATATATATATATATATATATATATATATATATATTGCTGAGGATGAAACCCAGGGCCCCACACATGCTAGGTGGGTGCTCTACCACTGAGCCCCTGCCCCCCTGCCCCAGTACAGAAAAATGGTGTTTTTTTTTAATTTAAATTATTAAAAATATTAATATTCAGGTATTTGAAAGGTTGTGATATCTTACTGGTCACATTTTTTTTGGTTCTTTCTGGTATCAGGAATGGAATTCAGGGGCCCTCAACCCCTGAGCCCCATCCCCAGACCCTTTTATATTTTATTTAGAGACAAGGTCTCAGTGAGTTGCTCAGGGTCTGGCTAAGTTGCTGAGGCTGGCTTCCAACTTGTTATCCTCCTGCCTCAGCCTCCTGAGCTGTTGGAATATGGTTCATATGTTTAATTAATGAGTTAAATAAAATCACTGGCACATGTTTAAATAAGGAAAAGTAAGCCAGGCACCGTCGCACACATCTGTAGCCATAGTTACTCAACATACTGAGGCAAGAGGATTGTTTGAACCCAGGAGTTTCAGAACTGCCTGGGAAACATAGTGGGACCCTGAAAAATCGGAAATGAAAAGGGAAAAGAAAAAGAGAAATGAAGAAAAAACAATAGAGAGAAAAATTTTAAATGTAAAACCCAGGTGTGGTTGTACACATGTATAATCCCAGCAGCTCAGGAGGCTGAGGCGGGAGGATCGAGAGTTGGAGGCCAGCCTTGGCAACTCTGCGAGACCCTGTCTCTAAATAAAATATAAAAATGGCTGGTGATGGGGCTCAGGGGTGAAGTGCCCCTGGGTTCAATCCATGGTACCAAAAAATAAAAACAAATAGCCTAACTTCAATGTGACACAACGCTTAGCTTCTGGACATACATTCAGAATTAGAACTCTTTAGTTCAGCTTTAGTGTCACACAGGGGCTGGGGGTGGCTCTGCATCCATGGTCCCAAAAGAGAGAGAGACTGAGACAGAGAGAGACAGGGGGAGAGAGAGAGAGAGAGGAGAGAGAGAGAGAGAGAGAGAGAGAGAGAGAGAGAGAGAGAGAGAAAGAGAAAGCAGAGAATTGAGACGAGGTCCCTGCTGATGTTGGCCCTGATCACCTGGCTGAGGTGTCTGTCACACATCTCCACCGAAAGTGACTCTTTTATTCCTCCACTGAGCATTGGTATGTCAGGCAGGATGATTGAGGGCAAAGCATTCTTGTGAGAATTCTTTGGCATGGGAATTGGGGCTTTTTCCCACATTTGCCTATTCATTCAGCCATTTGTTTACACCAAAATGTTTATTTAGATTCTTGACTATAATCCACCATAACTTCATTTGTTATTCAATTGCCCAATTGTTCCAGCTTTGGCCAATGGGAGCATGTCCAGGTGCCTCCTGTGTTCCAGGGAGCCAGGTTCCTTACTGTGTGCTTTTCTCTTTAAGCTCTGCCATTCACTGGGGAACACTGACACACTCCAGGACCACTAGTGTATCTCCTGCTGCAGTCCTTTATCCAAGAAGCCGCATTCCTTTGATGTGAGAAAGCTTATAGGAATCAAGAGCTGGCTCTGGGATCTGCAGGCTCCTTGCTGTGCATTATCACTTCTAGGCCTATCACACTCTAACCCCAAGAGCACAATCATTCACCACATTTTCCAAATGTACCCCATCTGGTGAGAATAAGGCAGATCTGGAATTTATGCTATCCTCTCCTTCAGTCCTACCACTGGGTCCTTCTAGACTTGGCTTACATATTTGCACAGTAAGGAAGCTTGTTCAATATCCACTTTCCATTGTCCATTTCCAGTGTACAGAGCCACAGGTCCTGGGTGGCACACAGCCACCACAGGAGCAACCAGGGAGCAGTTGCATGTGGATTACTTTGGTGCTGCCAACTTTGCTAAGGTCCAGTGACATGGAGGCCAATGACTTTAGCTCCTGGCCCTAGATGTTAGGCAGCCCTGTGGTTTAGGAAAAACCTACATAAAAGAAACCCATCTAACTTTGATAAAATTCAGTATTTCTTAAATTTTGCAAACACAATCTTGGTTTTATTCATCTAGTATCAGTGAATACCACATGAACTACAGAGTATAATTTATTCAGCTGTTTGATTTTATACACCCCTTCCAATAAAGATAGAACCCATTTCCAATTAGTACCAAAACCATAAAATATTCAAAAGCATGAAAATATATTTTTTAATTGTGCAACCTTTTTCACATATTAAACGCAGAACTTCAATTTATCCATGAACATGCTGGACTGCTAAAATTTGAAGGTTATGTCACCTTAAAATTCACTTGTATGGACATGACTTTATTATATCCACTCTCTTTAAGGTAAGAAGATTAAAGAAGTAGATTTTGAATGAGCCAAGCACATAAAGAATTGGACTGTACTCAAAAAAAGACAGTGAAGAATGTGAAGATTGAAGTTCAAGGGTAAGGCAAGCCATGGGGTAAATCAAGAAAGTCATCAAGGACAAGAGGAGCCAGTCACTAGAAACCAAGTTAATGCAATAGATCAAACTCCAGAATCTTGGAAAACTAGGAACCAAAAATATTAAGCAAGTTGATGGGGAAAAGCAGACATACAAAAGCACCAATATGGGAAAATGGGATTGGAGTACAAATATGGGCCCTAGTAAAAAAGCACTTGCCACAAATGTCTGCTATAAAAGATACCTTTACAAATAAAAATCTTTTTATTGGAACAGATGATAATTACAGGCAAGGCTATTCCAAAGTTTAAAGGCTTTAACTAGTAAATGGTTCATCTGAATAGAAAGCTAAATAAAAATGTAACAGTGAATCCACTCTCATATATAATATTAATACACCAATAAAAATCTGAATACATTAAGAAAATCACAATGGAATGAAGGAAGGGAAGAAGGAAGAATGTATTTTAGACAAATGCAATAATCATCTCAAAAGGCAGGAACCTTCCAAAAGCTCACTGGAATTTGGGAAAACAAGGATTCGATTGTTTTGTATGGTGGGATCACCATTACCTTTCAATATGCCCATTTAAAAAAAAAATAATTTGATTTTCTATTTAGTGTTTCTAAATCAGTACATTTTTTGTGATTATTTTTCTATTCATTATTTGTATCTAAAAATATACAACAGAAACACTATGCTTTACACTAAATACATCATGCCTTTATTATTAATTTAATTCATATAAATATTTTAAAAATTATTAGTTGTTGATGGATCTTTATTTTATTCATTTATATGCAATGTTGAGAATTGAACCAAGTGCCTCACACATGCTAGGCAAGTGCTTTATCACTGAACCACAACCCTAGACCCTGTAAAAATAACTTTAATTGTTAAAAATATGCATCAACTTTCAATGTTGACCTTGAAAGTGAAATATATTTTCCTGGTAATATAGAGCTTATTTGGTCAATTTTTATTTTATCTTTTGTAGTTTTTTAAACTGTAATTTTCACTTCCAATATGATAATGAAATCATTGGTTAAATATTGTGTTATGGCTTCTTTTTCTTTTATATTAGAGGATTGATTTTAGAAAATAGGATTCAAATTAAATAATACACAATAATCACAAATTTGTAGGATCAAAATTATGGCAACTCTATCAGGATTACAAGCTGCTTTTAAAAAGCCAAACACAATTGGAATAGAAGTTTACTTAACACTTAACTGTAATTCTTGTGGGTGTCTTGGTAAAAGATAGAAACTCATTTATTACTGAAGTTAAGCAGGACTTAGAGGTTGGAGTGTTTGTCCTCACTGGTGACAAGGCAGCTTTGCACTCTCCCTCCACTCATGGCAAGGCATCAGGTTTCCTTGGAGATGCAGCCTGGGTTACACTACTCTGTGCGCTGACACCATCTAAGTTCACTTTGAAATGAAGAAACACAGAAGCAACAGCCATATGAGGTGGAGTCCTGGAGTTGTTGATAGTTTTCTCTGTCATATACTAATGCATTTATTATGAATAATTTGAAGTTTTTGAGGAACCATAATAGGAAATGTATTGACTATTGTTCCAGAGCTGTAATAGTGTTTGAAAGCTACCTACCCCTTCAATCCCCTTACTGAATGACCAAAGTTTTTTTTCCAAAAAAATTCAAATTAATTTTTGATTCTCCTTTCTTTTAACCCAATCTCTATAATTATGACATTCTTTATTATTAATAAAGAATTAAATTGGGATGGCATTGTGGCTCAGAGATAAAGTGCTCACCTAGCACACGTGAGGCATTGGATTTAATCCTCAACACCACATAAAGTAAAATAAAGACATTGTGACCACCTGTAACTAAAAAATAAAAATAGTTTTAAAAGAATTAAATCTAATTAATTACAATTAAATCTAAATCTAATTATTTAAGCATTTACATATTTAAAAAAAAACATTTTGTATTATATAACAAGAGATGGGAAAAAGGTATAGTATGGTTACAGCCAATTTGTTATCCAGCAAAGACAAGTTTCTTCTTCATTCATATTTCTGCTCAAATTCCTTTCAAAGAAAGTAATCTTCAATACCTAATTTCTGGTTGTGATCCAAACTCATGATACTTGTGAAAGACCGAAATATTTGTAAATGCATAAAATAACTATTCAGAGTTACAACCTCTATTCAGTGTTTTTCAAATAATTTTAAAAATATCAAGTCACATTTTTTAAGCCTCATCTTTTACTAAGTACTTATCTTCACCAAGAGGGCATTGCATTATGCTTTCTAAAAAATTAAGAGGAAGAGGAGGGGGAGGAGAGGCAGGAGTGTGGACTTCAAAAATTTTGGAACTGGATTGAAAGAGAACATTGAAAAAGAGAAGAAATTATTGTTGAAATTTTGGATACCAATGTACATAGAGTTTGCTACTAGGGACTATATGAATATAAGTTTTTAAGTGAAAATGTAAAGAGGAACAGAAAGACATGCAAATAATGAAAATCAGTTAGGGAGTTCACCAAATTACACATACAAGTACTTTTATGATACATTTTTCAATTAAATTTTTGCTGGGTCTTATCATGACCTCTGTTAATATTTGAGAATCATAATTGAAAATGCCAGCTTTTAGCTTAAGCATCCTAAATAAATAAGTGAGTACACTTTTATTTATTCTGTTGTCAATTAAAGAAAACAATGGTCTTCCTTATGGGAAGACAGCCACCTTTCCTTGGGTTTGTGCACGGTTGTCCCTTTGTATTCATGGAAGGGTGGCTCCAAGCCCATCACCCCCCTACACAGAAAAATCTGCTGAATTTTAAGTTCCTTATGTACAATAGTGTTATATGTTTATATGACTTACTGCACATCCTCCTGTATACTTTCAGTCAGTTTTACATTACTCATAACATCTTGATACATTTTATTGGGATGTTATATTTTGTTGGGATGTTCAATATTGTTTAGGAACTAGTGTCTAGAATAAAGGTATGTGCATGTGTAGTAATGATTGCATTTATTTCCAGATATCTTCAAACCCATCATTGACTGAATCTACTCATAAATAACCTGAAGGTATTCAAGACTGACTGTACTTTAAACAACATATAGGATTATAATTATGATATTAAATGTTATAATTTTCTCCATAAATACAGTATTTTAATAATCCCAAGTTACTATATCACATTTTGTTATCCTAAATCATACAATATTTTATTTAACTGGTCTCCTTTTCATTACATGAGATCACTGTTTTATAATTTTTTCCTAAAATTGCCAGATAAAGTTCTTTATACCCAAAATCTCAGAATGCCTCCTTTCTCTCTTCAAAAGCCACTTGGATACATGTACCATTCTTAGTTTAAAACTAAGCAAGTGTTCTGAGTTCCCTCTGCCTCTGGAAGGTGATTATGTCAATAAATCTTTTCCTAAAAGCTCTTCTAGCAACCTGCTGTTGTCATTTATACGCTGAGAGAGAATTTCTAACTTTTCTCTCAAGAATGCATAGTAGATTTAGTGATTCAATTCTAAAGAACAGTAAGTAGTGAAAGAAGAGTGGATGGTTTATAAGACTAGGTTATAAAAGACAAAACATACCAATAGTCCACTTCTAAGTGCCTTCTTCCCATAGCCCCCAATTTGCACTAGAATTTCATTCTTTTACCTTAACATCAAATATAATTCATGCTGTATTAATATGAAAATAGATTAATGGTCTGTAAGTATAATTTATGCAATTAACACATACAATCTACTAAAATATGATCACCAAAATAATGTGATGTATTTGTTACATTTCTAAGAAAAGTCAGCCTTGAAAACTTAATTTAAAGTTAAATTTAAAACTTAAAGTCAAATTTAATTCTTGCATTTCTCTGTCTTTCTCTGTATGTGTGTGTATTCTCAATTTCACAGGGCTGGGGATTAAACCAAGTCTCACACATGCTAGACAGGCATTCTACCAATGAGGTAAATATCCAGGCTTTTAAAATCTTGATACAGGGTCTGAGCTTGAACTTGAACTTGCAACCCACCTTCCTCAGCCTCCTGATAACTGGGATTATAGGAATGTGCCCCCATGTACTGATTATGTCTAAGTTTTAAAAATTTGTTTTAATTAGTTAAATGTGTCTAATTATTAACTTTTTTTACTTTTAATAATTAATGTGTGAAAATATATATAAAAATAACCTCATTATTATTGATTTTTATGAACAAGCACACTAACAAGACCCTGTAGTGAAAGTTGAATTTTCTGCTTCTCTTGGCCAGTGGGTTCCTAATAAGTGGCAGGCCTCAGCATCCAAGGTGCTCTTGATAGGAGACTCTACTCACTGGCATTCCAGCAGACCACAGAAGCTCACCACCAACTTTATTTTTTTTCCCCAGGAGTCCCAGCTTCTGAAATTATAAGATGCAAACTACCTCCAAGCCTTTCACAACAATGAGGGTGCTCAGCTAGTGGTATATATACCTTTTGGTTCAATGCTATTGGTTCATTTTATGCTAATAGGGTTTGGAAAAAGTACCAACCCTATTGGTGGAAACTTAAGAATTGCTCATGGCCCTATGCGCCCTGAGGGAAAAGCAGAAGAGAGGGCAGAGCACTTGTGCTTATGCAACAGCGAGTCCTCCAGTCCACGCTGCAGCTAGAGGTGAGAGGAGGAGCCTGGGGAGGAGCCGGGGGAGGAGCCATCGCTGTCTCCCAGAAGGAGGAGACAAAATGGAGCCAGAGTAGCCAGAGGAGCTGGAGGAGCTGGAGGAGCCAGAGTAGCTGCTGCTGCATCCCAGAAGGAGTGGCCATAGCGCCTAAGACAAAGCTGCAGCTGGAGCACGGGAGCCACTGGAGCGCAGGTACCGCTTCTGTGCAGGAGCTTATGCCGCTGCCGCCAGGAAATGGGAGCCACCAGAGCAGGGAAGCGTTGGAGTGCGGGAGCCAGGAGCCGCTGCCACCCTGCTGCCACCGCCGCCAGAGCATTGAATTCGTTCGAGTGCAGGAGGCGACTTTGCTGCTCGAGTGTAGGAGCCAATGACGCTACCACCAGATCGCGGGACCCAGCACCACCTTGTTGGTGGCGTCCAAAATTCAGGATCCCACAATGCCGCCAACAGATTACCAAAGATGCTGGAATGCAGGAGCCAATGCTGTTGCAGCTGGAATGCAGGAGCTGCTGCCACCAGAGCTCAGAGCCGCCGGCTAGGGGACCCAAGCCAAAGGATCCAAGCTGAGAAGCCCTGGGAGCACCTTGGGTTGGAGGACTGCAGCTTCTGGAGAGGTAGTCTTTGGCGAAGGGAGTCGCCACATTAGAGGAGGACTTACCCAGGGTGGGCATCTTTCTCTGAAGCGCTGGAAGTGTGACCTGTGAGTTTCGGGGTTGTGGGGCTGGAGGTAAGGGGGTACCTCTTGTGTTTTAAGGAGTGTGTAGAGGTAGATGCAGCATGAGGATCCCTCAGGTCGGGGCATACCTTGCAGTGTCTGGGTGGGATCCCATTTTGTGAAGGTACAGTTATGTGGGTCTCAGTGAGGAGATCTTAAAGGAGAGTCAAGTTCCTGGGGACAGGAAGGCCTGTTGTGGTGGTGGAAAGGGGGTGCCAAAGGGAGCCCAGCCTTCCGCAAAAATGAGAGGCTCAATTTGGGGCCATGAAGATTTCCTCCCAGATCCCAACATTCTCATTCCTGGGAGACAACTCTAGGAGTCAGAAGGACCCTCCACTTAGCTTTCCAGGCCCGAGTGTATGGACTGCTCCTTTTGCATATGGGTCTCCTCACCCCTTGCTCTCTATGACAGGAAGATAGCAGGTTTTGCTTGCCCTCCACCTTTTCACTCTCCCTTGGGCCAACCTCGAGTTTATTCAGGCCTCTGGATTCATAGCTTAGTCCAGGTCCCTGTAGAGGTTGGGGATGTTTACAGTTGTGGAGACAAAGGATAGCATTTCCATATATGGACTGTGAATGTGTGGGTCCATGAATATGGCTGTGTGTGCATGAGGACATATGCCTGTAGTATGTGTATATGAGAATGTGTGTGCACATGTCTGGAGATGTCCAAATGTATACCTAGGTATTGTGTGTATGTGTATCTATCTGTGTGCATGAACAGTTTTTGTGAGTCTGTACTTGTATGATATGTGAGTTCATGGGAGTGAATAAGGCTATGACTCTGTGTGTGCTTGTGTGGTCAGTGTGTATTACACTTCTCTTGTCAGTGCCGCCATCACTCAGCTTAGTGCCACATTGCAGCTATGTTTGCATCTTGCAAGTTGTCAGCCCAAGATAAAGGGGATACAAAATAAAGGACACAGAATAGAGAAGTAGAAAAAAGGCAGAGGGCAGAGTGTTGGGTAAAGGTGTGAACATAAAGGGCCAGAGCATGCAGGGAAATCAGGGGCATAGGAAGTGGCTCTTCCCAGCCCTGAGTGCTTCCATTTAGGAAGGTGCTGCAGTCACTGCCCAGAGACAGCATATGACATGAGGCCACAGTTGCTGCTGTCAGAGCACTCTTGGAGCTGGGAGTGTGCACATAGGGGCAAGTTGGTGTCATCTTGGATTCTGAGTTCTTCTTTGGTTTGCAAAGGTGGTAGCAGTGCCTCTGTAAAGACAGGTGATGCACAGAGGTGCAGCTTCCAGCAGGAAGGACAGTTGCTACCTGAACGTGACCAAGAGATGGTGGAGCACATGACCTGAGCATTTTTTACAAGGCACAGAGTACCTGTGTGAAGGCCACCTGGAGCTCACCTGCCAGGTAAGGACTTCACTAATTACCTGACGTTCAGTCAAGTGAGTGGCAGTAGTGGATGGCCTGGTTCTAAAGCTCCTTGCTAAAGGAGGAAAATATTTTAAGTGATATAGGAAATGTTTTTCCTAGAGGAGTTGAAATAAAGAAATTTGGAGGGAACAAAAAAGGTTGTTCTGTCAATTTGGGGCTGGGGTCAGGTTGAACCTGAGAAGGCAATCTGCTGCCTACAAGATTAGAAAATCCTCATGCTTGCTAACATTGAAAGAGATTGGCATGGCCACATTTTACCATTGTTTTTCTTTTCTATAGTTTATGTTCACTTAAAGTGCTTAATTCGAATCTAATTACTAGTGTGAAAAAGTACAAGGTACAACTAAGAGATTGCATTAGGAAACTTAATTATTTAACATGGGATTTTTTTAAAAAGTTCTATTTATCCAAAACCTGATTTATTTTGTGTAATGGCTTAAAGTCTGATAATTGATGTTGGTGGTGTGTTATACATGAATTGTCTTCTATAGTATTTTTGATAATTTTGAAACATTCAGAGTTAACATATTGGTCAGAAAATGAGTCTTTCAATCAAGACTTTTATATTGTAGTTGTATGTCAATATTAATAAGTTTGATATTACATCTTTTAACCAAGTTCAAATTCTTGCAGATTATACTTTGAGCACTTATTTATCTGCAACAGATGGAAAAAAAATATTTGATATGTTACTATTTTAGAAATGTATGTTAAGTAAAAGTATACTGAAATGCATTGAGAAGTCTATCCAAGATTTTTTAGAATTTTACAAAATCTTGTCAAATTCATAAAGTGTGGCTTTAAAAACAAATTTTATGAAATATAACAAAACATTCTTTTAAAGTAGTAGTCACAATCATTTTATTTTGGTGGAGGAAAGAATGAAGGAAAGCTGGCACATTTTAAGAAACAAAATTGGTGCAAGAAAATCTTTTTAGTAAAAAGATTATATATATATATATATATATATATATATATATATATATATATATATACACTTTAAAATATTTTCCAGATGGAAAAAAATGCAAGAATTTTTTCCTGCTTTATGTAATTTTTTAGTCTGGTGAGTTGCCAATTTTAACTTGTTTTTGTTTTATGTGAGATTCAGATACACACTGATAACTATATGGTTATTTGAAAGGCTTTCAGCTGCTGAGGAAGTGTATTTATGCTTTCAGTTCAAAAGAACTTATTCCCTGGAAAGCACTGAAAAAAATGAAAACATTTCAGAATTATTTTCAGATTATTTTTCATATTCCTTTTTGATACTATAGGTTATTTTATCTGTTATAGGTGTTAAGTACATTTTTATAAAGTAAAAATTTAGACTATCTTTGGAAAAAAATACCTAGCTATATCTGATATTTAAAAGAGATTTTGTCAAAAGCATAAATTAACAAAGTTGACAAGTTAATGGAGGTGGAAAAGTTAATTGAGCTCTTTCACATTATTTGAGAAAATAGCATATGCTTGCTGACTTTAGGAATCATGGCTGGTGAGAAATCACCAAAGTTTTACCAAAAGCAACTTTATCATAAACAAAATCTACTAAAATCTGCAGGTTCCAATTCATAATTGTTATAAATGTTTTTTTTTTGTATTCATACTGTCCAAAAGTTTCAAATCACATCTCCAATTGCAGCTGATTTGTTAGTTTTTAGGGATGGTTAAATATATGCTCATATTTTATTAATTCATACTATCCACAAATCCAGATACAATATAATAAAACATTTTCAGTGAATCACTTTCTTTCTTTTAAGTATTTACCTTTTTAACCTGGTTAAATTAGTGAACTGATTTAGAATATAAAATCTAGAAAATACCACAGGTCTTACAATGTCAAATATTGATCATTGGTGGTACACTTAGGTGGCTTTTGTTTTTGTTTTATAGAAAAAGATTTTAGAAGCATTGATGGGAGGCTAAACTATTTTGATTCAAATCAACCTATATATTTTTAAGTTCTACATATTTTTAATTTCTTTACAAATATTTTAATACTTATTTTTAAGTACATATACACCAAGAGAAAATATTAAATATAGGGAAACACTTGCTTGGGGAGTTTAAATTAGCTTATATATATATATATATATATATATATATATATATATATATATATATATATATATGTAGTTTTTGACTATTTTAGATCATAGTTCATTGCCTCAATTGGCATGAAATAAAAACATAATATTTAACATGTTCCTATCAGTATTTCTTTATATTTTATAAACATCCTACATGCAAAATTGGTATTAAGTTTAACATAAAATTTCACTCAAAAATTATGAAGACTAAGTTATATTACCAACTCAAGTAGTTTATTTGCTCTCTCAACTGTTTGGCTGCCAAACATAGGTTAAATAAATTTCTTTACCTAAACTCTTTGCATTGTAATGAAATAAATTCTGACTGCTTGAAAAGTCATGATCTACTAGAAATTTGCCTGTAAAATAATTTGTGAACATTAAATATTTTGAATATAGGATTCTTCACAATTGATAGAAATAATTTTGTATGTATATTGTATAACATCAGTGTTGATTTTTAATGTTTATCATTATTTTCTGTGACTTGTCTAATACGTATTTGGTGATTTTCATTAAAGTATTGGGTACTTTCTCCAAGACTGAAATGTCAATATAAAGTGTACTTGATTGTATTAAAAATATGTTGCAGGAATTGAGCAAGCAAAGAAAAGTATAAAGGCTTTTTATGGTCTTTTTCTAAACCTAGGTTCTGCTTATCTGTAGCTCTTTATTGATGCTATAGATAAGATGGTGCTGCTATGTTAGTGAAAGACAAAATACAAAACATTTCACTTACTTCAAAACTTGAACAGAAAGTCTATTTTTATATATATATATGCATTTGAAGTCCAAGTTTGTTTTCTCTTTTTTACAATCCCTGTGTGACACTTGAAATTGTAAGGGTAAAAGAAATTGAAGTTAAAGCGTAAAAGCTAAAGGGTAAAAGACTGGGCATTGTAAAGTTTCTAAGCTGCAAGGTCTGAGTTAAAATGTAAAGGATTAGGTATTGTTAGATTTCTATGCTACCTGCAAAACCTGAAATCCCTGTAGCTGTTAGGACAATACTGGAACTGCCCAGTAAATATTCCTACTGACTCCCTGGTTGTCCAATAACTTGGGACTCTGTGTAACTGGTCACATAGTCATTTAGGCCCTAAAACCAATCAGTTTGAATGTGTACCCCGTTTAGAACTGACCTATCACCCCCGCCTGACCTATTCCCGCCAATGAATGAACTAATCATGTTTAGGAATTGTTTGATTTTCCCGCGGTGTATAATGATTTGTTAAAGGAGACTGTGATGTATGTAAAATTCCCGCCCTCCCCCAAAAAAAGTGTACTTAAGCAGTGCTCAGCCCCTGCTCGGGGCTCTGGGCTGTTCTCCCTTCTTGAGTGGGCACGGAGCCCCAGCATGCTGGTTCAATAAATCCCCTTCTGCCAATTGCATGAGTGGTCACTTGGTGGTCTCTTTCTCCGACGCTTCGCCGGACCCTTACAAAATGTCTCAACAATTTTCAGACTTCTTGATGATGGACTATTTGTGGCAATTTTAAGGAAAATCTATTTTATTGGTAGCATAAAACACTTTTAAGATTGTATCTCTAGCACAATTTGTGATACAGGAGAAGTAGAGTATCTTAAAGACAAAAGACTTAGGATAATACAGACCTTACTGGGTAGATATAATCTTCTTTCAACTTCAGATTTGAGCACTTGCAGTGTAGTATATCATAAATGTGGGTTTCTTAAGAGATTTTCTTACTAGAAATCAAATCCTTGGTGACACACATTTGTGTTAGTCTTTTCAACAGTGGGTTGAAGTTCAGCCGTAGCCTGAGGGAGAATCTCCTGATCATTGTGAACTGCAATAGAAAAGACTCTGTTCTTGACAGGTGCAAACCGTAAAAATTACTGTGTCATTTTTCCTAAATTAATAAAGCTTAAAGACCAATCATATCTAAGTTGTTTTTTGGTGTTTTAATATTTACCATTTTAAAACAGAAAATGGTTCCTCTGGGCCTATTTTATGGGGTTAATGCATTGTCAGATTCTAAGAATTCACTTAAATAAAAAAGCACTAGCAATCTTATTTATTTTTCACAAGCAGTAATTCTGACAATAATAGCATGTCTATCAGGTAAGAACTAGCCAGTGCAGTACCACTGTGAGTTCTAGCAAGAAAGATAAAGTGAGATGTTTTCGTTTTATGTTTCTCAAGCTAAAAGACAAAGGGGTGTTAGTGAACTAGACTTGGACTCTTTTATTCAGTGAACTTCCAGTATACAATTATTTGGTTTAATATCTAAACTGTATTTTAATATAAGTGCCAATAGCACAGTATTGTATAGTAATTGCTTTCAATTATTTCATCAATAAAGCTGAGTCCCTAGATATCCTGGGAAAAAATTGTGCATACTTTATAAATTCTTGTTTGTGGGTGATTCAAAAGATAGACATTATAAAACTGTGTTTTCTATTTTTTTACATTTTATTATCATAAGATTTTCTTTTTTCTAATTTATTGAATATATCAAGATTTGTTTACAAAAACTTATCTAGTAAAATAATTTTTTAAAATTGATAATTTCAAATTAGAAAGAATGTTTAGTTCCTCTCACAGTCACCACAAACGTTTACTTGTGAGTCTGCTGAATCTGTTTTTACTACATATGCACACTCTAATAAAATCATGTCAAGAAATAACAATTTTTTGGCAGTCTGTAACTTTTGTAGCATGTTCTTTGGGAATGTACCTTGTCTGCACTTCCACAAAGGCTAATTTGTCATTTATTAATGGAAAAAAAAATCATAGAGATACAAGTAATCTTTGAGACCATTTGGAGAATTTACACCCCCTTGAATTAATAAAGGAGTTGCTTTGTGATACCTCTCAAAGACAGCAATACATGTCCTGCTTGAACATGGATAGTGACAAAGAGTACACTACCTCACCAAGATAGCAACTTTCATTCATGAACATCTCTTCTTTTGTTGAGCAAAATTAATTCTTCCTATTTTTTAAAATCTCCTGATACCAGTGTGGCTGTATAGAATTTTTTTTTTTCTCTATTACATTTGAGCTTGAAAATCTCATGTGCCTTGGTTTCCAAACTGTATACTCTCCCAGAAACCCTCACCTAAATAGTTTTTCCAATCTTTATGTGTGATATGCATCTGAATGTGATCCACTTTATGGTCCTACTATGAAAAGACATCTCTCTCTTTTAAACAGATGTTCTGCTTGTCTAAAAGATTTCAGGATTATGCTATTTGTTAATATGGAATTTACACTTGTCTTTTATGAATTTAGATTTTGCACACTTCTCTTCTTAAGGTTTATGATTGGTTAACTTGCTCCTTGTTGTCAGTGTTTATTCTTTCAGCTGCTTAAGATTTTCTAATCTAAGGAAGCCTGGCATGTGCAATTACAAGTTAAAAATATTGTCTTCAGCCCTATTGCATATATATTTTTAAACATTTATTAATTTATTATTTTTATTTATCTATTCATCTACTTATTTATTTACATGTGGTACTGTGGATTGAACCCAGTGCCTCACACATGAGCGGCAAGTGCACTACCACTGATCTACAACCCTAGCCCACATATATTTTAAAGATCTCTTGACACCAATTAATGTAATTGAAAAACACTATCAAACAACAAAACACTATTAAACAAAACTTAAAAAAAGCTTGTGTTCTTGTTGCTTTTAGATATTTTGAATAATTTTGCTCATCAATAATTTATGTAGATTTATTATTTTTATGCTTAAATGAGTCTTGCTTCTACATACCCTCCCACTTTTCCAAACACCACACCCTTCTCCCAAAGGGAAGAAATGAATAATTGCAAATTTTCATACCACAATGGGAAATCCAGAGTTACTGAGAATTCCAAGCATTCAACTTGACATTTAGCATATTTAGGTGAGACCTATGTAGAGCCAATATTTGGGGCAGGATTAGGAATAAGAAAGAACTTAGTTATTTGTGTTAATATCTTTATTGCAGGTGAAGAGTTAAGAATTATATGTGTTGAAGTGGCAGCCATAGTGTATTGCTATGTATTATTTTATAGATCTTCAAAGCTGTGAGAAATAGGAGGTATAAACCTGATATTCTTGAGGAATCCATACATAAATACATTCCTGAGTAATTAAGTTTCAAAAGTACTCAATTCATTTTCAATCATCTTGAAAGTTAAAAATATCATAAGTCAAAGCTGCAATTAGTACACCTACTCAACAATCCAGCCTACCAGTGCAGTACAATGTAGAATATTGGTTGTTTATTCTTATGATGATGTGATTCACTGGGATCTGTACTTTTGCTGCCACTGGACAAAAATATTATCATACCACATATGATTTATCTTTGAAAAGGATAAAATTCAGAATTGGAAGTTTGTTTACTACTCAATGCATATCACTTTCACACTATTATAAAGTTTAAAAACAAGTCAAACTATCATTATGTCAGTGCCCATGTATATATTAAATTTTTTTGAGCACCAGGGGTTAAACTCAGGGAACTTGAGCACTGAGCCACATTCCCACCCCTTTCTTTTTTTAAAATATTTTTTAGTTGTTGTTGGACATTTATTTATTTATTTGTATGTGGTGCTGGGAATTAAACGCAGTGCCTCACACATGCTAGGCAAGTATGCTACCACTGAATCACAACCCCAGCCCCCCAGCCCTATCTTAGATTTTATTTAGAGACAAAGCTTCACTGAATTGCTTAGTGCCTCACTTTTGCTGAGGCTGGCTTTGAACTCAAGATCCTCCTGCCTCAGCCTCCAGAAAAGCTGGGATTAGAAGTGCGTGCCACTGCATTCAGCTTATATTAAATTTAAAATGTTCAGCAGTTACTCACTATTATATGTCAGGAATAACTCTTGTGAGTATGAGGAATATAGACTTGCATTCATTCAGAAAGACTCTTATTCATCTCTCATACAATTTTTATTCATAAATAATTAAATTGTTTATTTTATTGTGAAAATCTACAACCAAGAAATATAAGTTAAATTAAATTTTGTTTACTGTGATTTTAATATTGATGATGGATGTAAGGGCAATGAAAACATTACAGAAGAAAAACATATCTGGAATAAATGAGGAGAAATAAGTTGGAGATAAGTACCAAATTTCAAAGTGCATATCATACAGCATGGAAAATAAAGTTTATGCTTTAAACTTAATGGTACTATTTTGAACAAAGATAGAACACCATGCTTCATGTTGGACAAGGAACAATATATCATTTAGGGGTTTTATATCATATAAGGGTTTACATATTGATTTCCAAAAAGCAATAAATTGGTCCCAGAACATAGGATTAAATCTTGCTTTAAAATAAAATGATTTTGTTTCCACTTAACACTGAAATATTTTTTGCTGGAATAACTTTCTATGATGAAGGTACCTATTATTCTTATCCACATTTTTTACATTTATCATATGCTAAGACAAGAACATACCCAACTTGTTTTGAGAGTGTTTCTTAGAATATTGGTTGAGAAGAGAAAAAAATCCTTCAAAAAGGAAAATATAAATAAAATTAATTTAAAACTTTATATCGTGTATTAGATACTCTCAATTTCAGATGAGAAATATTTATTTCTAATTTAAAAATTTACTGGTTTAGCTTCGTTAAATATAATACTATTTAATGAGTGCAACTGTGAAAGTGCTAAGCACCTTGCATGATGTAGTCCCAAAACTCTATAAAATAAAGTCTTCTCCCTATTTACACATAAGTACATCCAGGATCAGAAAAGTTAGTTAACTTTCTCAGTTTAATGTATCAAGTAATAAGTGAAGTCTACATTCAAACTCAGGGACACCTGATTTCAAAGCACTTAACTTCTATAATTCATTTTTATTTTTATTTTTATGGATTTTTGGCTATTTTATGCTATTAGTTAGGTAATGTTTCACTAGGGATAGAAGAAACAGAAAGATGATAGATGTGAAAGCTCTTTTGGAGTAAGTGGTGGTAGTACAGAAAGAAATTGGACATCTTTGACTTTTAGGGAAATATTGGAAAATGTTTGTTTACTTGCTGATATAATATTGGTATTACCCTCTAATGTTTTCATCATTTCTTAAAGCATTATTCCACCTTCATTGGTTACCTACCTGTTCCCCTCATGGCAATTATCCACCATGGACATTGCTGGAGCTGCTGTGTTCCATTTAGCACATCCCCACTCAGTAGGTTTAGTACTTTCTTGTGACACTATTATCTCATTGCTTAACTGTGTGCAAGAAATCAAAGGGAAAAAAACTCTCATTTTATTAGGTATTTTTTTTATTGCTGCCCTAGCAATTTATTGCAAATGAATGGCTAAAACATCACAAATGTATTACATTTTTTAGTCATAAGTTTGGTATTGGTCTCATCAGTCTAAAATCAATGTGTCTGCAGGACTGAGACTGTATGGGGGAATCTGTTTTCTGCTCATTACTATCATTGACCACATTCAGTGCTCTCTGACTGTAGTACTGAGGTCCCTTTCTTCTTGCTAACTGTAAGCTGAGGAACAGTCTCAGCTTCCAGAAGCAGTCTGCATTCCTTGGCCTTTGGTTCTCTTCTTCCTTGTTTAAAGCCAATAACAGCTGAATGAATCCTTTTCAGATTTTCTTCTGACCCATTCTTCTTTCACTTTTATGGATTCAGGTGATTAGATTGATCCATCTGTATGATATGAGATACTCTCCCCAAATCAAGGTCCTTAACCTTAATCAAATATGCAATATCTCCTTTGCCATGTAATAACATATCCATAGTTTCCTGGGATTAAGACATGGGTATCTTTGGGGGGCCCTTATTCTCATTAATGCACTCTTCATCAAACACAATCATTTTAGGCTTACACAAGCACTTTAAGAAATTGTTCCTATTAATCAAAGCAGTTCTTTAAATTTTACTTTCTTATAATTAAACTATATTTATTAATCTCTTGGCCTCTAGTTTTGTTCTTGCAAATAACAGTAGTTTAATTATTAAAATATGCCTTTCTCAAACCCTTGCAACAATGATTTCCTGGAAAACCTTTTATTAGTTCATTTATGTTATACATAATATTAGAGTTAATTTTGACATAAGATATAAGCATGGAATAAAGTTGGCTCCAGTGCAGTCCCCAGAATTTCCCTTTCCCTCCCTTCCTTTCTGCCCCTTTTCCCTTTCCTCTACTGTATGGGATCTTTTTTCTATATATTTATAGTTGTTTTTTTTTTTTTTTTTTTTTTTAAAGTTTTAAATACTTGTGTGTGTGTGTGTGTGTGTGTGTGTGTATAATCCAAGTATTTTTAAGTTAATAAGTTGTAGTACCACATTTTTAATATAACCATGGAATTCTTTTTTCTAAATACACAGTGGTATATTCACATATGTACATAGAATATTTGCTCAGCTTCATTTCACCATTTTTTTCTTTTTCTGTCTCTTTTCTCTCCCTCTCTCCCTCAATCACTTTCCTATACTCTACTGATCTCTCTTCTATTTTACTGGTACTCCCCCATCACTTTTACTTTTTTGAGGGGGTAGGGGTACCAGGGATTGAACCCAGGGGCACTTAAACCTTGAGCCACATCCCCAGCCCTTTATATTTTTTTAGTTTGAGACCGGGTCTCACTGAGTTGCTTAGAGACTCACTAAGTTGCTGAGGCTGGCTTTGAACTTATGATCTTCCTGCCTCAGTCTCCTGAGCTGCTGAGAGTAAAGGCATGCACCACTTGTTCCCAGGAAGTACATTGATTTTGCATAATCACATAAAATGCAGATAGAAATAAATACTATGATTATAGTCATTAAAAAATGTTTCTTATTTCCTTGCTTTTTAAAATGTAGATTGTTTTATGATAATTTGTATGATCCAAATCTTTTTTAAGTTAATAAGTAGTAGTGTCACATTTTTAATAAAATCATGGAATTCTTTTTCTTAATAAAATTTGATGTAAAAAATAGAATTTAAAATGACTCCATTGACATCAGAACTGTCAAAAAGTACAAAAGTGGGCTGGGGATTTGACTCAAGTGGTAGGTAACACTCTCACCTGGCATGCACAGGGTGCTGGGTTTGATCCTCAGCACCACATAAAATAAAAGATGTTTTTTCCACCAAAAACTGAAAAATAAATATTAAAAAGAATTTTCCATCTCTGTCTTCTCTCTCTCTCTCTCTTAAAAAAAGTACAAAACTGAGTGCATAATATAAGTTGGTTAGTGTTAATTACATTAAACAATTGAAGGACTCAGCTGGGTATCTTGGAACACACAAGTTATCCTAGTGACTGAGGAGTTTATCACACGAAGATCATAAGTTTAAGGCCTACCTCAGCAACTTAGTGAGTCCCTGTGTCAAAATAAAGATGGATGGTGGTGATGGGGATGAAGCTCAATGATAGAGAACCCCTCTCTTCATTTTTGGTTTCTAGCTTAAAACATTTTCAGTTTGTTCAAAGGAGTTCAAAATCAGATAAAATGTAAAGGCTGCTATGTAAATTACAATTGCCAAATTATGGAAGCAGCACAGGTGCCCATCAATGGAAGAATGGATAAAAATATGTAGTATATATACACAGTAGAATTCTACTCATCCATAAAGAAAAATTAAATTATGATATTTGTTGGCAATTATTGGAACTGGAGAACATCAGGCTAAACAAAATAAGACAGACTCATAAAGTCAAGTGTTGGATATTTCCTTTTATTATGAGCTAGAGAGAGGAAAAAAGGATTTACAAAAGGGGGATCTTATGAAATTAGAAGTGAGACCAATAGATGAAAGTTCTTAAGAAGGAGGGAGAAGGAGACAGTATGCGAAAATACTGGTGAACAAAATCTACAAAATTTTGCTTTGTTTGTATAAATGGACCACAGTAAGGGCTGGAGTTGTGGCTCAGTGGTAGAGCACTTGCCTATCATGTGGAAGGCACTAGGTTCCAGCCTCAGCACCACATAAAAATAAATAAATAAAATAAAAGTATTTTTAAGGGTAGTATAGTAAATCCTGCATGTATACATGAAATTGTATTAATTTAAATAATAATGATAGAAGGGACATCAATAGGGGGGAACAAGCAGATCAGGGGTACTTGGGAATGAGATTGATCAATTTATGAAAGTATGAATGTGGCATAATGAATTCCACTAATATACATAATTATAATGCATCAATAAATAATTTTAAAGAAACAAAGGCCACCATAAAATAGTACTTTACAACTAGAAGGTCCTCACATATCTCTGGAAAGTCATATGGCATACATACCCTTTAAAAATCTTCATATGTGTCAGTTTAAAAATAAATTTATTTTAATTTGAAAATAAAAGAAATTCAATAATCTTAAAAATATTACAGAATTAGGGGCTGGGGTATTGCTAATATGTACAGTGCTCACCTAGCATGTGTGAGATACTGGGTTCAATCCTCAGCATCACATAAAAATAAAATACAATATTGTGTCCACCTATAACTAAAAAAAATATTAATAAAAAAACATTGACTTTTTTTTAATTACAGAATTAGGTAACAGTGGCAAACAATTATGTGGTTGTTGGCTTTGCTAATGCTGTTCAATACTTGGTCTTTGGCAGATGAGTGGGGAGAATATTAAAATTTGGGTTGTTACTTACTTAATGTTGAATAAAATAGGAGGTATAAAATAACAAGTGATGAGGGACTATGCTACCATTTCTGAGCCTTTAAACCTGATTCACCAAGAAGTGACTTTAGCCTTAAAAGTGGCATTTCTAAACTTGGATTTGAATGTAGGAAAGTTCTGAACTCAGTTTGAATTACCAATCTCTAGACACTGTTTCTAATTGTGGAAAGTGCATGTGTTGATTACAATTACAAAAAGTTCAAATACTGAATTTTTGAGCACCAAAAGTTTAAGAACCAAACATGAGGAGAATGATGGATGGAGTGGCAAGCTGAGTCTAGGGTATGTGGACAGTTGTGCTCAACTAGTGCTTATGCTCTCCCTCAGTCTCTTCTCTACCTTTTTTCCTTCCCACATTTAAATTTCTCACTGCAGGTGTTTCAAAAATTTTAGATGTTTTTTTTTTTTTTTAATCATGATTTTCATGGTTTCTTGTATCATATCCTATTTTAAATTTTTATTTTTCTGCTTTAAAAAATGGAGTGTTTCACTGATCAGTAAGACCTTGAAATCTTGAAAAGTTTATAATAATCTTGTTAAGAGTTCCTTTAATCACAAGAGCTCAAAGAGACTTTAGAAACCACATTTTTAGTTGTATCATGTACTTTGAAATGCCTAATCACTTTTCCTCCACCTAGGTACAATCTTCGTTTATATTTTCTTAAAAAAAAAAACAACTTTTATTTCATCAACTGTATTACAAATTAATGTTAAATATCAGTTTACTGTAAGATTCAACTATGTCTCTCTTCAAGGTGTGATTATCATGTTCTATGGTGAAACATGTTCCTAAATAATAGGTTGATCTAGCTAAAGATACAAAATATTTAAAATGGAAATTTGAAAATTCTATGGATAGAATAGGTTGCTAATAGATGATACAATAGATAATTCCTTAGCATCACCTGGATTAATCAATTTTTTTATTTATTATTGACATTTTTCCTACAGAGAGGATGTGTGCCTAATCATTTCTGAATGATTCACAGATAAACAGAAATATGGGTAACTGGAACCCAAATTTTGGTCTTAAGTAGATCAGAGACCTGGCTCATTAACATATTTTTCACAGATATGTTACTGAAGTATATATGCAAATAAACACTGCTTTTTTTTTTTGAATCATCATAAATTTTGTCTATCTTTAATATAAGTGTAGTTGCAGTTTATTTTTTGAATAGTGAATATTGTTTGATTGCAGATCCAAACTTACAGATAGCCTGATCCAGAAGAAAATAATCCTTTAATATTATAGTAAGGGAAATCTGTGACTTTGTTGCTTAATGTTCTGCCCAAAACCATCAGTAAACTTCTAAGATGGCACACCAAAATGAGTTTTTCTAGTATCATTCCCCTTTCCACATGGTGGGAGTTCTATTTCTTCTTGCTTAAATAAATAAATTTTAGTCTTCAAAATTTCTGTGCCAAGCATCCAGATACAATTGGCAAAGTGAGAAATTTTGTTTAATCTCAAAATTCCACTTGCAACATAATCAATTATTTTTCCCCCATGTTTCTTAAAAATAGACTTCAGAATAAGTATCCTGACTACCATATGGATTCACTTTCATTCTTTCTGGAATCACCCTAGGAACAAAGGACTTTGTTGGAGGTGTTCTCCCAAATGTGTTTCAAGGGTTTTTTTTTTTTTTTACATTTGAAATAGGCCTTAAAGGTGCTCATTAACATATCTTCCAGTTAGCCTTGAGGTGTGGTACAATTAAGCCCATTATCCTCATTACAGGGTAATTTTACTCTCTATTCTATTTTATACTTATTCACTGTGAACAGATATAAACATTACAAACAGATATGTGAACAAAGATCTAGAAAATGAGGGGTTTATTCTCAGACCTATGAAGACCTAAGCTGAAGTTCTGGATTTCAAATTTTTTGGGGGATTTGAGCTAAATCTTCCCTTTCATTTAAAAAGCTCTGGCTTCATGAGGAGCATGATGTAAAAGCCATCATCAGCAATTTAGTAAGGACCTAAAAAACTCAAAGGGACCCTGTCTGTAAATAAAAATACAAAAAAGGGCTGGGGATGTGAATCAGTGGATAAACACCTCCGGCTTGCATTTCTGGTAACCAAAAAATAAATAAATAAATAAAAACAGAAACTTATGAGTAACAAGCCCTAAAATCGACAGTCTCTCTCATGCATGAATACAACAAATGGAGTTGGGGTTCTCTCCTGATAATTATCCCAGTCTTCACCACTGGGACAATAATCTGGGGACATACTGGACTTGTGGCACATGGATGCCCACAAAGGGCTTCAGAAAGAAGCTGAAAACACAATAGAATGATGGAACAAAATGCTCAGGTTTTCAACTGCTTATCTAAGCTTCACTAAACTAGTCAGAGGGGGAAGGCTGAGCTGCCACAGAGAGTCCTTCTGGCCCCAGACACTGGAGAGAACCATGAGGAGTCCCTTGTCATAATTTCCAGTTTCTGCCATTGCCACTTCAACCAGCTTCAAACAAACTTTATACCCAGTCTCAGGATAACAATCACACTTCACATTTCCTGGCTTTTCGGTATCTCAGCTTTTTCCATGTTATTTGTTTTCAGCTTCTGTGTGGAAAAGAAACCTGGGCTCCTGATCAAGGACATAAAGCCTACAAAAAGATTGAAAGAATGGCGGGCTCCAGACAGGAAGAAAAAAGAAGATTGTGGAAGCCCTCCCCCTCATCACTGGCTGTGTGAGGATTGGAGAATTTTTACCTAAGAGACTGGTTGGATAAGGCTTCAGGCACTTCCCCATTTTCATTGTTGAAAGATTAAGGATCAGAGTTGGGGGATACAGCTTAATTAGTAAAGTGCTTATTTTGCTTATATAAGGTTATGGGTTCAATTTCCTGCACCACACACACACACACACAAAAAAAAAAAAAAAAAAAAAAAACAAAAAACAAAAAGAGTAAATAAAGAACTGTGGGAACTGGGGTTGTGATAAAGTGTTAGAGTGCTTTTCTAGTATATGTGAGGTACTGGGTTGAACACCCAGCACCACATTAAAGAAAAACAACAACAAAGAAACAATCTAATAATAATTGTATCCATCTACAGAAACAAATGAAAATTCAAGAAAAAAAGATCGTGTATTAGACTTGTGCACCCTCACTACAAGACCCCATAAATACTTCTTTGATGCCTTTTCAAGTAACTTATATTGCAGGTATGCTTCACAAATCTGGAATCCCCCTACCCTTCTTCTTATTATTATTTTGTTGGCTGTGAATTGGATTAAGTGCCTCAGGATGGAGTTACTTTGAGGCAGAATTTCCTCCCAATAGTAATTAATCCAGACAGAAGTGCATTGACACTTATCACTGTATACAAGGTTAAAGCAATTTGTGAATAAATATGTATATGTTTTTATTTATGGAAATGATATCACAGTTACTTTAAAATTTTACTTAACTTTTCTTTTCTCTGATCTTCTGCAAAACAGCTTGAGGTTTAAACTCATTAGCAATTTCCTGAGGCATCAATGTCCCCATATCTCTCACCCCTAAAAAGAGACTCACAAGTATAATTTTAAAGTTTTACTATTCACATTAAAAATGAAAAACAAAAGTCAGGCACAGTGACATACACCTGTAATCCAAGTGGCCCAGGAGGTGGATGCAGGAGAACTGTGAGTTCAATGTTATCTTCAGCAAAACGTAAGGCACTATGAAACTCAGGAATATGCTGTCCTTAAATGAAAAAGAAGGAGAAAGAGGAGGAGGAAAAAGAAGAGAAGAAAATAAGAGCTTAAACTGTGATAGTAGGAGCAAATGTGACTCCATTTTGTTTTATGACTTCATCCTGTAAAACAACCATGCCAAGTAGAAGAGACATGACTGGAGCAAGATGTTCTTTTCCTTTTGCTATAGAAACCTTTAAGAACACGGAACTACCTAATGGGGTATTGTTTCTGTAACTAGGGTAACGAGGCTCTGTTTCTGTAACTGGGGTGACTGGGATAACTGTGATTGGTTAGGCTTCCCTCCGCTTGACTGCACTGTCCCGCTTCTGTAACCTGGCTTGCTTGCATTGGCTAGACCCCCTGAACATCCCTTTTGCGGTTTTCAGGCTTATAAGGAGTGTCCTTGCAATTGTTCAGGGCTGATCAGGGGAACAGCTTTATGTTCTGGTCAACCGCCACTGGTGTGCTTCAATAAAGGCTTGATTAGATCATACATGAGTGGTCTGGAAGTCAGTTTATGAAACCCTGGGACGAAGCTTTAACTATAACAAAACAAATTGTAACTAAAACACTATATTCAATATATTATCATGGCTTGCAATTGTGAATTTATTAATACATACATGTACTTTTGCAAATCCATCTTAATATTCACTATTTACCTGAAATCTCAGGCATATCTCAGTTTACTGCATCAAAATATCACATTTGAGAGCTATAAATTCATTGACATCAGCAAGATGAATGGCCTGAACCACTCATTTTTATGTACTAGGTGATGGAATACACTTCCTAGACATATTCTCAAAAGGACCAAAGAACAGGAGAGACAGTTCACATTGAGACAGCTGGCAGCTCCAACCCAGAACTGTATAAATGTGGGCATTGTTTCTCACTAGATTGCTGGGAGCCATTAGCCAAGTGAGTATGACAATTTCCTTGCCAGCGTACCCCATGTTGCTGACATTTTGCAGTGACATTGAATGTAGGTGACCTTGCTCAAGGATAAGGGCGGATTAGGGTGTTCCCGGTTTAAGATAATCGGGTTTAGGGCGTTCCCAGTTTAGGTTCCAGGTTTAAGGTTTAAGATTATTCCTGCTGGGAATAGGGCGTATCCTGCTGTCTGAGTTCCCCTTGAGTTCTCACGGGATTCAGACAGTATTTTTTGGGAGACAGAAGCCCAGTGGATGTGGATTTGGGCAGAGAACGTGGATTTCCCCAGAACGTGATTGTGGACGGCTGGTGTGAGTTCAGGAATAAAGAGATGCTGTTTGAATCTGCAAGCTGTGTGGTGGCTCATGATTGTGTGCCCAGCCAGACTGCAGCATTTGGCTGCCCTTACGGGGAACTTCTGAAGCTTGGAGGTAAGTGAAATTGATCTCCCCTGAGGAAGAGCAAAAGAATGGGTGACCATTTCAAAAAAAAAACAGTGCGTTCTTGTTTTGATTTATCTTGTTTTTGTTTCAAGCTGCCTATCCCTAGAAATTTCTCAGGCAAACTGGAAAAAATGGTTGACTAAAGGTTTGAAGTTTGTCGGCCCTGAGGAAGAGAAAATTGATACAACGATTTTTTATTCCGTTTTTGTTTCATTCAGTTTCGGTTTTGTTTTGTGTTATCTTATTGGGTTGCGTTATCTTTATAGTAGATTAGAAATTAGTAAAAAACAAACCGAAAAGATGTTAAGTAAATTGTTAGAGGTTCAGACCATGGAGAAAGACATTTTAGATCAAGCAAAAGAGAAGGTCTCTCGAGCTAGTCAGACAGAGGAAGAAAATGTAAAGGAAAAGGGGTTGTTAGGAAAAAGGCCACAACAGGAGGCTGTTACTAACTCCGTTTTATCACAAGAGGGCGTAATTCAACCAACAGCCCCACCGATGGAGACAGCTGAGTGGCCCTCAAACCCCGTAGTTGATAAATGGGATCCTGAGACAGGACCTCAAAGATTAGCATGCCCTGTACTTGAACAGGCAGGAGGGCAGCAAATTCACCGTGCTTTAGATTTTAAAACAGTGAAGCCGTTAAAGGAGGCTGTAACAACCTATGGTCCCCAAGCTCCCTTCACGGTAAGCATGGTCAAGTCCATTACTAACTTGGACATGACGCCAGCAGATTGGGCTAGCATGTGTAAATCTGTACTAAATTGAGGACAATATTTGTTATGGAAGGTTGCCAATGAGGAATTTTGTGCCGAGACAGCTAGGCGAAATGCAGCAGACGGTTACCCTCAAAGAAATCTAGATATGTTGTTAGGAAAAGGACCTTATGAGGGTCAACGGCAACAAATTGAATATGATCCTGCTATATATACACAAATTGCTGCAGACGCAGTTAGGGCATGGAAGACTTTACAAGGACATGGAGATTTACAAGGTCAGCTATCTAAGGTAATACAGAGAGCTAATGAACCTTACGCTGACTTTGTAGATAGGCTAATTCAAACGGCTGCCAAAATTTTTGGGTATACAGAACAAGCAATGCCATTAATAAAACAACTGTCTTATGACCAAGCAAATCATTGCTGCAGAGAGGTTATTAGACCATGGAGACATGAAGATTTAAACACATATATTAAATTATGTAGAGATATTAATGAACAAGGGCAAGTCTTGGCAGCTGCAGTACAACAGGCTTTAGATGCCAGGCCAAAAACATGCTATGATTGTGAACAAACAGGACATTTTAAAAGGAATTGCCCCATAGGAGGAGGGTTTAACAAAAGTAGGTATCAAAGGAATAGAATACCGGGTATTTGCCCACGATGCCATAGAGGGAGACATTGGGCTAATGAATGCCGTTCTCAAACCACCATAGAGGGTACTCCCTTATCAAAAAACGGATAAAGACCAGGTATTTATCCATGATATTGTGGAGAAAGGCATCAGGCTCCATTGCCAAAAAACGGACAGGGGGGCCCAATGCTCCGGGGCCCACAACCACAAATATACGGGGCAGTGGAGGAACCCAGCAACACCATCAGGGTAGTGCCCAGGACACATTGTCCATTAAATCCCTCATCAGACAAACCCGAGGGAGCGCAGGGTTGGACATCTGCGCCTCTGCCAGAGCAGTATTAACTCCAGAGATGGGAGTTCAAATCATTCCCACAGGAGTAAAAGGACCTCTTCCCCAAGGAACAGTAGGCTTATTATTGGGACGTAGTTCATCTACATTAAAAGGACTTATGATAAGTCCTGGGGTAATTGATCCCGATTATGTAGGTGAAATAAAAATTATAGCTAGTTCTCCAAGAGGTATATCAGTAATTTCACCTGGAGATAGAATAGCACAGTTGTTAATAATATCCAGCCTACATAATAAATTTCCTAGTCATAGTGTAGAAAGAGGTTCCAGGGGATTAGGCTCCACAGGTGTAGATTGGGCTATGTTGTCTTTAAATTTAGATTCTCGCCCAATGCTAAAACTAAATATTCAAGGTCATGAGTTTAATTGACTACTGGACACAGGAGCTGACCTTAGCATCATATCTCGTCAAGAATGGCCAAAACATTGGCCATTACAACAAGCCACTCAAACGCTTCGAGGCCTAGGAGTGGCGACTAATCCCCATAGAAATTCTATGGTATTAGATTGGAAGGATTCTGAAGGATGTGAAGGAACTATACAGCCATATGTATTGGATCATCTTCCTATAAATTTATGGGGACGAGATGTCCTAGATCAATTAGGTTTGACGTTAACAAATAACATCAATCCTAATACGCCCACCACTAGGGCTAGACAAGGCTTTAGGAAAGAAAAAAAGATTAGGAAAACAAGGGCAATGTATAACAGCACCAATACAAATAGATCAAGGAACAGACAGACATGGGTTGGATTTTCAGAAAGGGACACTGAGACAATCAAAATTACTTGGAAATCAGAAAGACCAGTGTGGGTTCCTCAGTGGCCCCTGACTAAAGAAAAGATACAAGTAGCCCATGATCTGGTCAAACAACAATTAGCGGAAGGACATATACAACCTTCCATATCTCCCCATAATACTCCCATTTTTGTCATCAAAAAGAAATCTGGTAAATGGAGATTATTGCAAGATTTAAGAGCCATTAATAATGAAATGGTTATTATGGGACCTGCTCAATCAGGGATTCCTCAATTGTCTGCTTTGCCAAAAACTTGGCATGTTTTAGCTATAGATATTAAAGATTGTTTTTTTTTTTTTTCAATTCCAATTCATCCCGAGGATAGTCCACGTTTTGCATTTACTATCCCTGCATTAAATCATGAAGGTCCTGATCAGAGATATGAATGGAAAGTACTCCCTCAAGGGATGGCTAACAGTCCAACTATGTGTCAAATATATGTTAACAAAGCAATCCAGCCACTTAGAAATCAAAATCCTGAACTACAAATATTTCACTATATGGATGATGTATTATTGGCACATAAAGATAAAAACATATTGCTGGAATGTTATGCCACACTTACAAACTTATTAAAAAATTATAATCTAGAGATAGCAATAGATAAAGTACAATTAAATTTTCCAATTAATTATTTAGGAGTTCTATTATCCTCAACCATGGTCCGTCCACCAAAAATTCAAATACGAGTAGATCAACTCAAATCACTTAACGACTTTCAAAAGTTATTGGGAGACATAAATTGGATAAGGCCTTATCTAGGTATACCAACAGGAGAGTTGGGACCTTTATTTGATATTCTAAAAGGTCCATAAGATCCAAATTCACCCCGCATGTTAACTCCTAAAGCAAGAAAGGCATTAAGAATTATTGAAACATATATGGAAAATATACATTTGGATAGAATTGATATAAGTTTGCCTTTATTATTTATTGTACTACCAACAAAAAATATTCCTACAGGAGTATTTTGGCAAGAAGGTCCATTATTGTGGATACATTTATCTTATTCTCCTGACACTATTCTTACTAGGTATCCTGAGGCTGTAGGATAATTAATACTCAAAGGAATAAAAGCAGCGAAGGGAGTGTTTGGAATTTCTCCCGATAAAATTATTACTCCATATACTATGGATCAAATTGATGAGTTAGCTAATGAGTTAAATACTTGGGCAATAATCATGTGTAAATCTAATGTTACATTTGATAATCATTTACCATCTAATCCTTTGTTGTCTTTTTGGTCTAAACATCCTGTAGTTTTTCCTAAAATGACAAGAAAAACACCTATCATGAATGCTCCAAATATATTCACTGATGGGTCTAATAATGGTACAGCAGCAGTAGTTACCCCTGATCGAACTTTTACATTTTTAGTACCCAAACAATCAGTTCAAAAGGTAGAGCTTAATGCAGTTTTACAAGCTTTTTTGGTGTTTAAAGATTCTGTATTTAATTTATTTTCTGATAGTCAGTATATAGTTAATGCTTTAGTATCTCTTGAAGATGCTTGTATGATTTCCCCTTCTTCTACTGTTTTCTCTTTGTTTTCCACTATACAAAGTCTAATCTGGGACAGAAAAGATCCATTCTTCATAGGACATATTAGGGCACATACAGGATTGCCTGGAGCCCTTAGTATAGGCAATGATTTAGCAGATAAAACTACACATGACATACATATTTTCTCTACATTTGAAGAAGCTACAAATTTTCATAAAAGGTTTCATGTTAATGCTAATACTTTACAAAAGTGTTTTAAAATAACTAAGGAACAAGCCAGACATATAATAAAACAATGTCAAAATTGTGTGACATTTTTACCACAAGTTAATCTTGGAGTCAATCCTAGAGGACTGATACCTAACCATATTTGGCAGATGGACGTCACACACTTGCCAGAATTTGGAAAATTAAAATATTTACACGTTACAGTTGATACTTCTTCTGGATTTTTGATGGGCTCCCTTCATGCCGGAGAAAAAACTAAAGATGTTATAGCTCATTGCTTACAAAATTTTGCCACTGTGGGCCTTCCTAAACAGTTAAAAACCGATAATGGTCCTGGCTATACCTCTACCTCTTTTAAACAATTTTGCTCATCATTTGGTATTACTCATATAACAGGAATCCCATACAATCCACAGGGACAAGGCATAGTTGAAAGAGCTCATCAAACTATTAAAACGTACTTATTAAAGCAAAAAGAGGGAATTGGAAGGGGGTATATATCCCCCAAAGATAAACTTAAAATAACGCTTTTTACTCTAAACTTTTTAAATTTGGATTCATCAGGACTTAGTGCTGCGGAAAGGCATGTGTATCCAAAAAATGTACATAAGCCTAAAGTACTTTGGAAAGATATTCTAACAGGACAATGGAAAGGTCCTGACCCAGTGATTGTCTGGAGTCGGGGGTCTGTTTGTGTTTTTCCACAGGGAGAACAGCAGCCCATTTGGATTCCAGAGAGATTAACTAAAACAATTTCTACAGATCGAAAAGAAGATGATTTGACTCAAATCCATAACAGCTGATATCCAGAACTCCAGCTTGGCCATTCTTACATCTGCGACAGTGATTAACCAGGATGCTTTTTTCAATATCTATTTTATTATTGCATTTTTCCACATCATAAGGTTATATTTTTATTTTTTGAGCCCATACAAACCTAGGTTAATGTTTTTCTGATCAGTTTTATTTTTTGACTGTGGAGTTTTTAAACATTGCAATGGAGATTTCACCCTGGTAAAGCTACAAGGCCTTTACTATTTTCTTATGTGTTGTACGTCTGTGTACACTCTTGTGTTTTGTGTTGTATGTCTGTATGTGCGTATGTCCATATGTCTTATATGAGGAGCGCTCATGAAAAAATGGATCCGAATTATTATTATTTTTTTTATTCACGTGATTTAAATGGTTTAATTTAAATTAGGTAAACAGCTGTTAAGGATTGTTTTTAAAGTAGGTTAACAGATCTGTTTGTTTACTTTCACCTTTCCTTTTCATTATATTTAATAATTCTTTTCAGGATAATGTCTTTTTAGCATCATTGCCAGAATTCCTATCTTCATCCCAGTGCCGGTGAAGACAAAGATAAAACCAAACTACAGCTTCTATGATAGCTATCACAGTAAACTGTATAAACTGATGCATCAATGAATATAACTCAACAAGTAATGCTCAATCAAGGAGTCAACTTACTTTGGGAGGAAACAGATTTTGGGAGGAAATGGACATATTGATAGATTCCTCTGCTTTGAACTGCTTGCAGAACTTGCCTGGACTATGTAACTATCATTTGGTGCAGCGAATTGTGGTAATGCTGGCATATCTTTGCTGATGGTGTCACTAATGATGCAATTTTTATTTCCTTGCCAGCGCACCCCATGTTAATTGTGGTAGTGCTGACATATCTTTGCTGATGGTGTCACCAGTGATGCAATTTTTCCCAAGGAGCCGTCAATTGACTTGGTGTTGTAGCATTTCTGTACCCTCCTCCATTCTGCTAGTGATGGTCTAAAATTTGGGGGCCAATGGTTGTATGCTGGACCGGTAGTCAGTGACGGGTATGATCCAATTGCAGTGGTATCAACCTAAGACAGGAGGCTGACGCCTAAAGGTCAGTTTTCCAATGACGGGTAAGAACCATATGTTGAATTGGACAACCTACCAGGCACAGTCCTTAAGCCACATTAATCTCACTCTCCCACTGGCACCAAGGCCAAATTTGGGGGCCAACAGAGGTGAGGCAAAGAACCTCACCCCCCCACTGGTGCATAGACCTATCCACAAGTATGGCTGTATGCTGGACCGGTAGTCAGTGATGGGTATGATTCAATTGCAGTGGTATCAACCTAAGACAGGAGGCTGACGCCTAAAGGTCAGTTTTCCGATGACGGGTAAGAACCATATGTTGAATTGGACAACCTACCAGGCACGGTCCTTAAGCCACATTGCTTGTTGTTTAATTAATCAGAAGGGGGGAGATGCTGGGAGCCATTAGCCAAGTGGGTATGACAATTTCCTTGCCAGCATACCCCATGTTGCTGACATTTTGCAGTGACATTGAATGTAGGTGACCTTGCTCAAGGACCAGGGCGGATTAGGGTGTTCCCGGTTTAAGATAATTGGGTTTAGGGCGTTCCCAGTTTAGGTTCCAGGTTTAAGGTTTAAGATTATTCCTGCTGGGAATAGGGCGTATCCTGCTGCCTGAGTTCCCCTTGAGTTCTTATGGGATTCAGACAGTATTTTTTGGGAGACAGAAGCCCAGTGGATGTGGATTTGGGCAGAGAACGTGGATTTCCCCAGAACGTGATTGTGGACGGCTGGTGTGAGTTCGGGAATAAAGAGTTGCTGTTTGAATCTACAAGCTGTGTGGTGGCTCGTGATTGTGTGCCCAGCCAGACTGCGGCACTAGATTCTAAGAACAGATTCATTCCCATTTCAGATACGACATGGTAAACATAAAGAATTGGTGTCCCAGGAGGTGGATGGTGCCATGTCTTCAAATTTTTAAGTAGCCTAGACCCTACAGTATAAAAATATGAAAGGGAAACTTATTTCAATTTTACCTTGACCCTATAGGCAGGATTGATATATTTGGGTTTTATTCTTGTGCTAATATTCATACCAAATTTATAATGTACTGGGAGAATATTTGCAGTATTAAAGGCATATATGTCTATAAATATGTTTCTATAGTTCAATACAGTTTATTAAGACAGTCAACAAAATTTCAAAAAAGAAAAAAATAAATCACTATCTATAAGATGACTGCTGTTTTTCATACAACCTCTGCACATCATGTGATTGAATCCTGGCATCCAGCCTATAGTGAGTAAATTAATTAATTATCTGTCACTAGTTAACTCACTGTAAAACTTATTAGCTCATATTTGGGATGATCATCAATTTAGGCTCAGTATACTTGGAATCTTTGCTGCATATAATTAGCTGATGGTTGGTAAATACACTGAACCTTAGACTGTGATCAGGCTGCCAATAAAACACCCTGATTTTCTTTCCCAGGATAACTCATGTTCAAAATAATATTGTGGGCTTGTTTTCATGAGGTAATAGTGTTCTGAAAGAGAAAACAAAATCATTCAAAATATTTCTTGACCAGATACCTGAATAATACATTTTCATAGCCACAGCATTACATAATCCATAAAAAAATATAAGAGGCCAGATTCAAAGTTTTGGAAACACATTCTACAATTTTTCTAGAGTAGGAATAAAAACATATCATCAACTTTCTGTATATAGATCAAGCTGAAGAATTGTTACATGTTGGCAGTTCACATAGGTGTTCAGTGTGAAAGAACATTTGCTAAGTATCACAACTATTAAGTAACTTTACTGGAATTCAGGGTCAATTCTACCTTATCTCAGGCAAAACTCAACTCCTCTAGGCTACATGAGTTATCAATATTTTTATATTCTCTTGTTTGTTAGATAGTGATACTTATTCAAAAGAGAAGAATTTTTATTTCTTTTGTACCAGAGATTGTACCCAAGGGCATTTAAGCACAAAGTCACACCTCCAGCCCCATTTTATTTTATTATATTGTACTGGGGATTGAAGCCAGAGGCACTTGACCGTGGGCCACATCCCTATCCCTATTTTGTATTATACTTAGAGAGAGAGTCTCACTGAGTTGTCTAGGTTCTCACTTTGGCTGAGGGTAACAATGAATTTACCATCTTCCCACCTCATTACCCCATCCTTCTGGGATTAAAGTTGTGTGCACCTTGCCCAACACAGTCATTTTTTTCTTTGCTTTGGTACTTACTCAGTTGCTGAAGCTGGCATTGAGTGTGAAATCTCCCTGCCTCAATCTCCTGAGTCACTGAAATTACAGAAACACATCACCATACCGGTTCTTTTCAGGTTCATACACAGGCAGAATTGGGATGTCAAACAGAAAGAGAGCTGTGATAATCACTCCATCTTAAATAGTGTTTTATTTCCTAAGGTTTAAACATTAGACTTGTTTTCACATATAATGAGGAAATATTATTTATTTTAATTAGGAGTCTGTTGATTCTCATTTTATCTACACAATTTGTTACAGTGTAAAACTTGACTTAATTTGAAAATATAATTCATCCTGTAAAATTTCTGTGCTTTCTTTGCACTCTTAGAACACTGGTTTCAATGCCCATGAAAAATTATGATGAATTTACAGCTAGATTGAAGTCTATATCATAAATAAAATATTGATAGTATTAATTTTAATAATTTTTTTCATATTTCTAACTTAGTTAGCAATAAGAAGAATTCAACTCATAACTCCTCTCTCATTGAGTTACACTCTCAGTTCTTTTTCTTCTTTGTTTTATACAGGGTCTTGAGTCTTTCTCAGTTGTCAAGGCTAGTCTCAAACTTTTGATCCTCATGCATCAGAAACCTGTATTACAGGTATTCAGGTGCATAACCTGCACATGGATATTTTGTAACATTCTTAAAGTTGAGTATACAAACTCACATAATGGTGCATGCCTTTAAGTCTAATTACTCCCAAGGATGAGTTACTTCCTTTTAAAAAAAAAATTATCCATGGTGACGAAGATGCAGATAATTGCTTTGAGAGAGCATACAATGAATTTTTCTCTCACATAAAACTATGGCTATCAATTAATATAAGGTGTTGTTTTGTATAAAATTAAAAGGAAAAAAAAAAAACAGGAAAACATCTGAAAATACCTGGAATACTGTCTAAAAATCATCCAAACTATCACGACTTTATTGCAAGGACCTCAAATGACCCAATCTCTATCAAGTTTCCTGCTGTAGAGATTGAACTCTACTGGTAAGGCCACAGGTGGGAAAAGACATTCAAGAAAATGCTATAAAATACAAAGGAATGTCTAGAAAAGCACTGCCTTCTCCTTAGGTCTATAGTGAGTTCATCTGGGAATTTGTTTAGAAGATTTTTATTTTGATAAGGTAATATGACCAATTGTCAGATCAATTAATTCTTTGCCATTCTTAGTATTCTGTAGTCCTTCTTTGATCAATATGGTATGCTGCACGCTCAATATGATTCATATAAAAAGTGATAGTATACAAACTTGCATCAGAAATAAATATACACTAAATTATATAAGATATTGAGAAATACAGATTGCTCATTTTTTCTCAAAACTTTATAATAACTTCAGCTTTTACTTATTTATAGTTCCTTTGGTCCCACAGCATAGGAGGGAGGCATTGGCAGCTTTCCCAAATGCTGGCGGACTAATTAAATATTTGTATTTATTTCATCATTAGCTCTTAGACAAAATATGTTTCTAATCTTTGAAACAGAACCTGGCCTTTTATAGAGGAAGGAGACAGAAATAAGCACCCAGTCTCTGTATATTATTTAACATCAATGTAGTAATTCAACACAACACTGAGGCAGACAAGGTTTCCAAGGCAAATATCAACCATAAGACATATCCCATGCTTATAGGCAGTTCAATTCCAATCATTTAGTCCTTTGTCCTCAACAAAAGAAGATCTCAATCTTTAATTCCCACATCTACATTAAAAGTTCTCCCTACCTCAGCCTTGTTTTAAATACTTATCCTTCTAAGTTAAAATTTTCCTTGCAACCCAATGCCCAGTATTCTACTTCCTCCTTCATCTCAAATTCTCTTTTTAACTTGTTTTTACCCGTTATTATAGACCCCACCCAAGTCTCTACTGCAGGATAAGGTACAATTTAAAAAGACTACCCCCTACATTGAAGTTTAACCACAGAGGCCCACAATACAATTTTCCTTGATTAGGTTTAGGAAGGATATATATATTTTAAGTAAAATTTTGTTATCATAAATTCCTTTTCTACATTTCTTCTATTTCTCCTTCTGTTTTACACACAATCACAATGTAGCAAACTCTCAAAATGTGTGTGCGTGTGTGTGTGTGTGTGTGTGTGTGTGTGTGTGTATATATATATATATATATATATATATATATATATATATATATATATATATATATAATCATACAAAGATTTCCTAAAAATATATAACTTTAAGTATGCCACAAATACCATTTAAAATTCCAATGTTAGGGATACAGATTAAGAAATATACTAATGTTTTCTTATAAGTTGTGTTTGTTGTTTGTTTTCAGGGTTAAGAAGGCGATAGAGGATTGAGGGCCTTCATACAAGAACCAATTGCTTCACCTGAAACTACAAAGTATATTGTAGCAGAATTCCACTGAAGACTAAAACTTTTTTTTCTGTAAAAGAAAAATAGTTGAAGTTGCAAAAATAAAAAAGAAAGTCTCTATACCTTGCCCATAAGGATACAAAATATTAACTCATTTTCCAACTTGAGAAACAGGCTTCATGTACCAAACTAGAGCATTATGAAGTATGTATTAATGAATAACAGAAAAAATCATCTCCACTTTCTACCTTTTAAAGACTTAAAACCATGGTAAAATAGTTTTAGAGAATGCCCATAAATTTGGTTATCAATTCAGAATACAACCTAAGGGATAATTTGTGAGTTCCATCTGGGATCCAGGCAGCCTCATTAAAAAAAAAAAAAAAAAAAAAAAAAAAAAAAAAAAACTTGTTGAGACCATCCAATTTAAAATTCACATATATTTTTACATCTGGATTGAATTAATCTTTTCTTGATACTGGCTTCCATGTAATAAAATAATTGTTTGCCAGTTTTATAAAAAAAAAAAAAAAACTCACATCTTTAGAAATTAAAATTTGCAATATTCAAGTTGAAAAACACAAAAAGTATTCCTTTATCAAAAAAGTTTATTGTGAAACAGGATTCATTTGCATTAAACTCTAAAACTGACAGCTCAGCAAAAACAATTCTGTTTGAAACTCTCATTCCAATTATCTGCCACTAAAGGGTACACAAAAGTTCTGAAATCCAAAAGCTTTATAAACATAGTTTAAGATGGAAACAGGATCCAGAATCTAGAAAAAGCTCTAATTCACCCCTAATTCAGCTAGCCCAGTCTAATGATAGTTTTTAAGAAACTTTTAGCTAAAAACTCTTACCTGGCACACTGGAATTTGTTTTCAAAAGCAGTGTCTGTATCCTAGCGCATGTTGTTTTCAGGCATTTTCCTGTAGAACCAGCAGCATCTTAAATTTGTAAGTTCAAATTCTGTACTAACCCTTGATATCCACCAAAAGGAGGGACTGGATATAGAAAAAGATTTCCTTTCCCCTAAAATGTTTTGAGCACTGCAAGAACTGCTGATTACTATGTCCTATCAATGTCAGATCTCAGGGATTCTTACAAGCAATTCAAAGGGGGATATGGTGGGGTGGGTTAGTTAATATTAGTGCATGCCTGCTTTCTGAAGAAGATATCTTATAGATAACCAGATATGAGATATCCCCTCAGGGACCCTTTACATCTAATAATCCTACCAAAAGTCTATTTTAATATGAAATATGAATCCAATATGTTCACAAACATACTCAAAAGGCATTCAAATGTCAATTGTCTCATATTGTGAAGTATTTTCTTTTAAACATAAACCTTTTATTTCCCAAAACTAAACATAAATAAAATGACGAGTGCTACAAGTTTTATACTAAAAAAATAAAATAAAATAAAAGTGAAGGCATCTGTTTTCCTGCCCATTTTCTGGTCTTCTCCTCTCCCCCACTCTCCATCCTGCAGACCATTTGTAGGTCTTGGTTGTTAAAGTTTATTTCTACAGTAGTCTTATAATGCTCTAGATGCTGAAAAAACTTCTTATCCTTTAACATTGCTTGGCTTAAATTTATGCACTGCTCTTAGGAAGGAAACCCAAAAGCCTTTTTACTGACAGATGTATTACGGAAAATTTTCCTCACAAAGTTCTGATGCTGTGAAATATCAACTCCCTGAAATCACAGAAAGGAAATGACTTACATTCTTGGGAAATGAAGTCACTAGCATCTTTCTCCAACAGCATTTTCTAATCCCCAAATTACACCCTGTGGCAAATGGGAGTGTTTCATACAAAACTACATTTAAATAGATGCTTATAAAACCAATAAACAAATATCACCAGGTACTTGAGGATAAGGGAAGAAATCACACATGAAAAATACAGCAAGAAGTGATTTTCTTCTACATTTAGAAGTGCTAGAGCCCAGACTTGAAGTCAAAAGCAACCTGAGAATTATAAGTTTGTCTTCCCTGCTGTAGGTAATGCACAGCTCCTGAGGAAAATGCTGACAAAACCGATTCTTTGCTAAAATAAAATAAAAAAGAACTAAAAGGGTAGAAGGCAGTCAATGACCTAATATTTCTTTAGGAACAAGGTACACAACTGTATGGTCCCAAAACTTTGCAAGCTTTCATTTCAACTTTAAAATATACTAATTTTGACGGTTTTCCATCTCTTCATATCTTTTAGAAAATGTCCCTCTGTTAGGCTCTGCCATCCCGGGACTGGAGGTGTTGTTTTCATCTTTTTGATCTCCCAGGGGTGGACCCAGGTGTCTCTATCTGACAATGCCTGGCTGTCCAGCCCAGAAAGTAAACTGAGGGGTCTTCTTTGCTGTTGCCTGGCCTACAGTCTGCAATCTCCTCCCAAAACCCACATTCTGCAGGCCACGCCTAACTCACATGTCCCCTGAGATCCCATTAAGCGCCCAGGAGCTCCATACTAGAGTCGGTTTTCCCAATGAGGCATTTTCAGGGTCGTGGAGCAGAGACTGTACTCTGATCCTTTCTGGAAGCCAGGCAGCCCCCCCTCCAGGGCACACAGCAGGTGGCACCCACAGCCTCCAGGAATGCGGGATCCTACGCTTGTCCCTTTACAGTGACAGAGAGGGACAGGTAAGAGCCCTAGAACAGAGTGCCAGAGACACCACCAAGCCCTGGAACCTGCAGATCCCAGCCATCCAGGAGACAAGGTCCGGCGCACGGAGTCTGAAGCGCAGCCTGCAATCACTACAGGCCTCCTGCCCTCGCCACAGAGGTGGCCTGGGAGCTCTAGTCTCCCCTGATGCCAGGCTCTGCTGCCCCAGGGCCTGTCCTCCTGCCCCGACGTGGGCGAGCTCCGACTCCTGAGGTGACTGGCTCGCCTGCTGCCTGACCCTAGACCCGAGCGAGCTAGAAGAAGATGACAGACCGAGAGGGGGACACTGCCTTCCCTGGGACTGGTGACCTCGAGAAACCCTCCAGAAACCTGTCCAGTCTGGCTGACAGGGGACCCAGCCAGTGCAGTTCCCAGGGAGGCGCTGGGTTCCTTTTCTTCACTCTAGAAAGTCCCAAGTGCCAGGAATCAGACCCTCCTCAGCTGTGGATATCTTCCTGCCAGCACCCCCTGCCTGCTCCTTCCTTGAGTCTCTCTTAATGATAAGTCTTCTCTGGATTATGTGACTTTTTGCACCACTGAAATTTGGGGAACAAGACAGAACACTTAGCCTCTCTTTTAAAAATAATTTTTAGTTGTGGATGAACACAATACATTTACTTATTTATCTAATGTGATGCTGAGGATCGAAACCAGGATGTCAAATATGCTAGGTAAGTGCTCTACCACTGAGCCTCAATCCCAGCCCCACTTAGAACAAGAAGGCTGGGGTGAGCAGTCATGATAATGTAATTTATTTATTTATTCACCTTGAAAAGCACAGAGTGTTCAGCTACTATTAAGAATGAATGCCTGGGTAGTGGCTTTGCAGGTTTTGTAGGAAGGCAGGTGATTGTCCAATGTCTGGGATCCATATGACTTACCTGGAAACCAGGCAAGCACCAAGGTTGATCTTTATTGTGTGAGGCTGCCATCATGAGGCCACTGCAGATATTTCTGACCAGTCAATTACTGAGCCCGAGTGCCCAGTTGGGTTTTACACATTTCTGAGCTGACTCAACTCTTCTGAAATGATTGCTGTTTTCTGCCACCAGCCAGAAAGTCATCTCAAGATATTGATTAATTTCAAATGGAGGAAAATAAGGTTCTAATGCTGCCATCCAAGTCCAAGTCTTCTCCAGGGCATCTGCTAGTCCTTCTGTGAGCCTCCATCAAAATGGTCAGGAATTCACTGACAAATTTCAAAGGGGCTGAAATGTCATTACTGTTTGTATAATTTTGGATTGATTCACATTAGCATAAATGACACAAACATGACAAAGGTGGAAGGTACATAGCAAACCTCTCATTGGCCATCTTTTTTTAATTCAGTATTCAGCAGTAGAGTCAAGCAGTGGTTTACCTAGTGTGGCTTATTTTGGGGGCAGAAAATGGCTTAAGTAAGGAACTGGGTTACATAAGCTTCTTTCACCATATCAATTTTCTTTCAGAATCTTACAACATTCTTATCATGGGCACTTATGTCATCCACATCTCCAAATACAATATGTCAAATCTTTCTTTTCTGAAATCTATATTATATTTTTTTGATGTTTCATAGTCCTGCCAGTAATTATATTTCCCACCTTGGTCTCCTTTTTCCTCTATGTGCTTTCTATAAAAAAAAATAAAATAAAAAAAAAAAATTCTTCTGCATGCCTATATAGCCCACATTTCTTTTTGTTTTGAAAACATAGGACTTGATGGTACTTTACATCTCTTTAGATCAACATGTTTTCTAATTAATAAACCTTAAAAACCTTAATTAAACTTCCAACATATTAAATGTCAACCTATATTTTGTATATAAAGAGGTGTTGAGATAAATTCTAGCTGGTGTTTGTCCTTGATGTAAACTGTGAAGGGTATGGAAAATAAGTCCAAGCACATTACTCTAATTCTTTTGTCATTTAAAATTATAGACCTCAGCCAGTGCAAAGGAACACACACAAAACTACTTGCACCTGCCTGGTTTCAGACCCCCCACACACACCCTAATGGGGCGGCTGACCTAAAAACAATAAGCCCAGGAAATACCCTATTCACATTCCTGTTCCATGCTAATGACTCAGCCATACTCCAATACAATATACCCCAGGAATTGCTTTCCAACTCTAAAAGAATCCTATATAACCCGGACCTTTGCCTCAGCCCACCAGCATTTTTTGTCCCCAAAATTAGCTTTACCAGAATTACATCTATTGACTCCACTGCAAAAATACTGAATAAAGTAAAGCTTGCTGTTCCCAGGTTTGCTTTTCCTTCTGTGTATTTGTCAGGTGTGCATCATTTGTTCTAAAAATTTAAACCAAAATTTTCTGGATACTGAAATCGGAGCTCCAATATGATACAGATAAATAAGAATATTTTATTTTCATTTTTCTTTGTAATTCATAGGACTAGATTTACATACACATATCACAAATTATGCTCTTTTGAATTATGTTCACTTTCCAAATCTGAGGAGTATAAGAAATGTTGCAAGAGTCTTGTAATCTTTTGGAGATATTTTGGCTTTTGAGTCAGATGCAGCTCATTCTGAATTTCAGCCCACCTGCTTATTAACTGTGGGAATTCATCCATAGAAGAAAAAATATCCTACAGCCTGGACATTATGGCTAAGCACAATTGTCAAATAAGTTGCATTTCATATATTTAAGAGTCAAGGCTAGGGAAGATTAAAGGTATGTGTCCCTAAGGTCCTTTGACCCCATTTTTCAATTTTTCTCTCTAATATCTACAATAAATAAAACTGTAATCAGTATGAAATGGGAAAGAATAATCTGTTTTTGAACACTTCCTGGTTGGACCTTTCTTCTCTCACTCAGGGCATTTTTCTCCTACTGTTTTGAGCTTGAGAAAAAATATTGTTAGAAAATAGTATCTGTCACCTCTAGCATATAAAGAGATAACCTAGGTCTTTTAAATTCCTGATATCAGATGACAAAGCTCTCACATCTGGAATGTGGGTACTGTGAACTGAGCTATGATAAAGAGAGGCAAACTTGAGGTGTAGTATTTTAGTAACAATGAAACTATTCAAGATAGGCTGTGTTATACTATTAATATGTTTTTTATGTTATTAATGTAAATACTAGAAATGTTTAAATTACTATAGTGTATTAAGTGTTTCATTGGGCATTGTTGCTTTAAGAGGTTGTTTTCCAGTTAAAAGTTCAATCTGTCCCCTAATAAGAACATAGAACATCTGGTCATGGTTTCACATGCCTGTAATCTCAGCAGCTCAGGAGGCTAAGCCAGGAGAATTTCAAGTCCAACGCCAGTTCACAGCAAGAATGAGGTTCTATGAAACTCTATGACACTTGGTCTTTAACTAAAATACAATGAAAAAAGAAGGAGGAGGGGTGCATAGGTATGTAATTCAGTGGCCATTGCCTCTGAGTTCAATTTTCAGTACCAGGTTTAAAAAAAATGGAACACAGAACAGAAAATATTGGGGGTTTTTAGCCCCCCACTTCCTTCCTGTCCTGAACCAAGAAAGGAAAAGCCGACAGACCACATGCACCCAGCCCTCCCTCACCCAAGGACAATCAGACCCATCAGGGAGACCAGTCAAAGCAGAATCTCAGTTTATTGAGAGAAAACACACAGCTAATATAATGTACAGGAGCCAATCAGGATAAAGGTCAGCAGGGTGGTAGAGTTCACATTTGCACCCATCCTACAGGCAGTAATGGGAGGCATGAGCTGTCCAGTAGGGCGGAAGGGTTCTGAGCCTATCCTAGACGTCATCTGATTTTTGTCACAACCAAGGAAATGCCTTCTGGTTGATCGCCAGGCTCTATCTTAGCCACATTTGGCCCCAGGACCAGGTAGCGGGTAGCAAGTTAGGTTTCCTCTTTTCTGATGCACATGTCCCATATGTTACATCATGCCCTACAAGAAAATGTTAAATAAAATTTTATACTGTGTCATTATATTATTTTTATTCATGAATCATATACAGGCATATATAATCCATAAATTGAAATGATTTCCTATAAAAGATTAAAGGCAAATCTTCTGCTATTTGGACTGGATTCCACTTCTTGAATTAAATCTTACCTTAAAATAGAAGTATCCTGAGGCTCTTGGGTGCAAAACCCAGATTGGAAAAAAAAAAATGCAACCGACAATTTGTCCTAACCTTATTCATGCCTGGAGAGGATTATATTTTTTGTCACTTAAATTTTTTATAAAAAAATGGCTTAATGGTCTCAGATTTGAGAGCCAATGTCTGAATCTTTGTCAAGTAAGTCATACTTAGTGAGAACTGTCCAATTCTGTGTGCAGCCAGAGAGGAGAGAACAGGCTTCAACAATCACTCTTTTCTTCTGAGTGCACCATTACTGCCATTCAGCTCTGGACTTTACTCTCATGCTTGGAGTCAAAGGTTGCTCTGCTCTGCAGGTTCTGAAGCTCCCTAGGAGTAGGCCTGGCTCTTGAGCAACAGGAAATGGTGGGTGTGCAGTGTCCTGGGGATGGAGACTGTGGGAGGGATACAGTTGAAAGCAAACCTGGCTGTGGTAGGAACAGAAGCTAGCATATGGGGACTGTTGGCAGTCTCTGGAGTCTGGAGGCCTAAGCCATGCACTGGGGCAGTATGCCCTAAGTCCTACTGGCCATCCAGGGATGGAGCATGTCAGTGGAAGAGATTCCTTATGGTCTTCCTTATCCTCAGAGAGAATCCTCAGCCTCTGCCTGAAATGCCATCTGGAAGATGTGTGCCTGCAACCCAGTATATATTCAGATGCTGATGATTGACACATGGGGCAATTAACTTAATAAATTTTGTGATTTATATTTAGCTAAAGAGCTAAATTGAGCAATGTACCTTTAATGGACTACTAATTCTGATTAAAGTTGATGTAGTTCCAATAGGAGCAATGAACTAACTTGCCTAGGTCTATGCCAGTGTTAATTAGTTGAGATGAGATCAAAATCAAATACAGGTGACCTTAAATTTGAATATGGGTATTCTTATAAGAAGAGGAGGCAACATATTTAAAGTTGCAGAGAAGGCCAGAGAAACCAAAGTAAGAGATAGGAGTGGTACAACAAGAAGCCAGGAAACATCAATAACTGCTTGTAGTCACCAAAAGCTAGGAGGGGATCATTGGACAGATTCACCCTCAGGACACCCAGAAAAAAAAAAAAAAAACACTGTTATCTGAAAACTTTGTCTTTTGTACTTATTTTTACATGAAGTTTGATAAAATTAACTATTCTTTTGAGCCACTGGGTTTTGGTCATCTATTATGTCAGTTCTAGAAAAACAATAAAACACTTGTTACAATACTGCTGATTCAGTATATAATTTGGTGCTTTATTTTATGAGTCAATGTGACAATGTTAAAAAATACCCCTATAGCTGGCAAAGCATTAGTTTGGGAAGTGTCTGTGAGAGTGTTTCCAGAAAAGAAAATATTTTCTCTCCTCAAGGATGGAAACAGGGAGGCAAGTTAAGAAATAATGTACATTTTCAGGAATAAAATGATGGGAAAAATTCATTTGGTTGTTAAGGGAGTGGAGGGAATAGGAGGATACAAAGGATACTAGAATGAATAATACATTAATAGTATATGTGCATATATGATTACATGATCAGCAAAATTCTACAACATGTAGAACCAGAAGAAGGAGAAATTATACTCCATTTATGTAAAATGTGTCAAAATGTGTTCTACTGTCATGTGTAACTAATTTAAACAAATAAAAGAAAATTTAAAAAAAATTATTTGTCTGTAATTCCATGAAAGCATTTTTAAAATCTTCATCTGAATCAGGTAGTATTTTTCATAAGGGAGTAGTATCAAACAAGATGATATTTTTTTTTTCAATGCTTAAAACACTGCAGAGCTATCTGAGGTGTGATAAATTGCATTTCCCTGAAGAACTGAGGGAAAGTGTCACCTAGAAACAGACATTAGCTCCTGAGAAGGGCTTATGCCCTCCATGCCTGACCACTCTAATTAGTCTGGGCAAGCTTAACAGGGAGGGCCCCCCAAATATGATAGATCTAATGGGAACTTGGCCAGATCATTCCAAGTTTTCTAAAGTTAGAAAAACAATTATTGAAATATTTGGCCAAAATAAAATGGTTAAAAAGACCTGGGGGTGGGGTGGGGGGTGGTTGGCACTGAGGTTGTGGCTCAGTGGTAGAGCACTCAGCTAGCATGGGTTTGATACTGGATTTGTTCCTCAGCAACACATAATGATAAATAAAAGTGTTGTGTCCATCTACAACTAAAAATATTTTTTAAAAGGGCACTACAGAAGACTTTAATGTGTTTTTGAAGAAAAATCTAACCCTTTTAAGATTTGCTGCCTTCTGATTGAAATTTAGAACAGATAGCCCCAGGTAGTTCCCATGTACAAATTGTCTATAGCTGTCGCCAGTCACTGGTGAATAAAGAAAGATTATGACAGTTTGCCAAGCCCAAAGGTAGTGATTAACCATTAAACTGGTAATGATAGTCCAGCAATTCTGCATTCAAGACTCTTCTTGTAGCATAAAAACCAAATGGCCCTACATGTGTACATAACCATCACACCACATTGTAAAATGAAAAGGAGGTTAGCACCTTCCCCTTAACAACCACTGGACACCCAAGTAATGTGTTGCTGCTTGTAGACAGAGAATGTCTTGCACCAGAACACCACCAAGTATAAAATACCTGAGAACCTACTGTTATTCAATAGCCCCAGTAACATACATTGGAGATGCAGTGATTAACAACAAAATGATGTGTGACTGTTCTCCCAGAACTCATTTTTCAGCAAGAGAAACTTGAGAAGAAAAAGTTATCCAGAAATAATCACATACCAGCTTTTATTCACAGCCCCTGTGTATATCATATGATGAAATAAATACATAATAACTCCTGTGACACAGTTTGTGAGGTTATATCCTGGACTTTCTCTCCCGCTCTGCTGACTTAACTCTGCACTCTGCCTAGAGCAAGAAAGCTACTGCCAACCTTACACATAATCCTTACTGGGTTTGTTTCTCAAATAGCTAATACTTGTCTAAATTATCTCCAAAATTCATAGTCCTTTGGCCCACACAGATTTTGCTTAATTAATTGTCCCCCAAGCCCTCTCTGATAGTGTCTGACAGGACATAATAAATCTCAGAAATTACATTGTCCTCCACTTGTGCTTAAATTATATTATTTTTGGCATTTGAGTATCATTTATCTATACTTGACAATAATCACTTTTTAAAATTATTCTTCATTGCTTAAAATATTTGCAGTTTGTTTATGGTTTTTCTTTTTGTTTTTAACAATACTTCTTTCCCAAAATGCAATTAGAATCTGTATCCCTATTTCTACAGAAGTATATATCAAATCTGTCTACATATTTGAAAAACATAGTGCATATTATAAAGTAGTGATTTTTTGGCTATCACCAACTAATTCAGAACTGCTGGCGGTGAAGAGGATCCAAGATTATTTCAATGCTTCACAAATTATTTAATCACCAAACCACAGAACCATATCCTGAAGATCCCAGATGTAATAAGTGAAGAGTAAAGGCTACAAGAAATGCTGGATACAGACCAGTCATAGATTCCAAAAGTAGACAAGAAAAGAGATAAAAATAGCCCAGAGCCTGAGTTTTTAGATACACCAAAAAAAGGTTATTTTACTCTGATAGTGATTTGTTTGTGGCAGCAATTCTTTATAAATAAAAACAAAACACTGACTTTTGCATAATACATAGACAAAGTTCAGACACATACATTAAATTAAATTCTATGCAAGAAAAGCAGAGGTGTCCTTGTGACCTAGGCCAGTGTCCTCAAACATCAGCTATCTCCAGAATGTAAAAACAGGAAGTGAGAAAGAGTAAAATTAATCCCCTTATTCTTCCCAATTTTCCACACGCCACAAGAGGATGAAATGTTTCTACCTAAAGAGAAAAGGTTTCAAATAGAATACAAATAGACCCTCTCCATTATGTGTTTTAGAGATGGATGACCTCAGCCATCATAGCCTGCTGTATGAATGTTATCTCAACACCTGATCATAAAACACTTCACCAAAAGCAACAGATGCAAACTAGTTCTAAATGGTAGAGACTTTTTTTAATCTGAATGTTATTCAGAAAACATGTGGTAGAAATTCCAAATGTTTCATCAACCATTGGACAGGTATAGAATTTATATACAATGCATCTTTTGTAAAAGAGGGCACTAATTATTAATAATTCATGTATAAAATCTGCATATTTTTAACTCCACTGACTTTTTCATAATACATAGACAAAGTTCAAAAACATACATAGTGCATTTGCCCTCAGAGGTATACACAACTCTAGTGATTATATATATATATATATATATATATATATATATATATATATATATATATATATCGGCAGAGTCAGGAGCATCACAAGATTAAAGCCATCTTCAGCATCTTTGAGTTCCCTAGTGACTCAGCAAGACCCTATCTCAATCAAAACTAATAAATAATTAGAGCTTGGGGGTGGGTTGTTGCTCAGAGGTAAAGCTTCCCTGAAGGAGAAGCAGGAGAAAAGAAGTGGGAAGGCAGAAGTCCTGTGGGTGCCAAGGCTGGAGTTGGAGCTTGCCCTGAGTTCTCCAGTGGCCTTCATGCCTCCCAGATTAGTGGTGCAACAAAGTGTGTATATTGGGGATATTGTATATTGCAGGTCTGTGTGACAATAGCCCATTAACTCCTGTGCTCCTAGTCACTGCTATATGACCCGAGTTGCTAGGAAGTTCAGTACCACTCACACTCAAGCCACTGTGAAGCTGAAGTAGTGGGAGGAGACAAGTCCTTCTGTGGGGTGGGAAAGGCATCACAGGAAGCAACCAGAGGGCAGTCTCCTCTGTCCTTCATTTCCTTCATGTTTCCACCAGATCTAGCCTCCCCACCATTCTGTACAACCTGATGTTTTGGAGGAAGAAGTGAGTGACATGGAGAAGAAATTTCCTTGCTTTATTTTACCTTTCAAAGATTTGACTCTGTACAGGAAGCCCAGCTCCCATTTACCAACCCTGCCTTCCCTACACTTCTGTCATAGGCTGTCAGGAAGAAGCATTTGATAGACCCAGTCTGATTCCCTCTTAAAATTGGGAGCCATCTTGCCACAAAGTGATGAAAAGCTAATTTTGGCTTTAATATAAATTACTGCAAATTCTGAAATTGCTTGGAATGCCTGCCTGTTCCTTGAAATCACCCATGCCTGCCTCTCTCTGACAAGGTATTAGCCCTCTCTGAAAATTTATTGATGCCTCCCAAATCCTGGCCTTCCCTGGCCAGATAATGACCCTCTCTGAGGCTTTAATGACCTTCATAAATTCTGATGTTGGGGCGAGCAAAAATGTAAACTAGCCTTTGTGTTATGCTCTCAGAGTTTTGTTATCTGTAACACCCCCTTTGTGTAACTTTCTAGACTATAAATCTGTGCTGCGAGAAAGTTGCAGTGCTTTCTTGTTCCCATGGTTTTTGGTGAGAGAGGCAGCCTGACCTGTTGAAATAATGAGCTTGCTTTATTTGATGTTAATTGGAGTCAGTGGTCTTTTCTTTGCATCCTGGTCTAACACATTGCCCTAACTCCCCTTCCTTTCCAGATATTTCAAGCTTTTGTAAATAATTTAAAGGATCTTCTCTGTTGTTGAATTTTAGAACTAAATTTCTTATTCCACCTGTCAAAAATAATAACATGCCATCTTTTCTTGTATTTCATTGCTCATGTAATTTCCCCTCCTTTTTTTCCCTCTCTTTTCCAATGAGTGGTTTATTGCTTGCTTAAATACTGCTGTAATTCAACTCACTTACAAAATATACATATGATTTTAGTATACATTAATTTTAACGTACCATTTATAGCCTATCCAGCATTATTTTGGCCATAATTACATCTACATTATTTGTGATAAATCTTTTTACTATATATTTTTTCAATGCTGAAGATTCACAATAAGGGTTTCCTTCAAAGGCATTGCCAAATGTCAGAATTGGGAGGTCTACTTTTTCTTGTTTGATTATAAGTTTCAATTATAATATTATGATGGCATTGTGTATTTGTAACACTTACAAAAATTTGGGAGGTGGGAAATGGGGATTGAACCTGGGGTAACTTTACCTCTGAGTTGCCTCTTCAATCTTCTTTTTAAATTTATTTTTAGTTTGAGACAGGGTTTTACTAACTTGCTGATGTCCTTACTAAGTTGATGAAGCTAGCTTTGAACTTATGATCTCCTTTTTTGTCCTTCCACTACTGAGATTTCAGGTCTGTACTATTATATCTAGTCACTATTTTTTTTTAATTATATAGATGTGGCACATAAACCACATTAAACCAAGGTAGTTAATAATAAATTCATAATGATATGAACTTAACTAAAATAACCCATTAATATGTCTTAGTTAAATGCTATGTAAGCTATTTTTTTTTTATTTTGTGAATAGGTTTGCATAGTTAAAGGCCCCAGAAAGAATAAATATTCCAAGAATAGTGTTTCTTGATAGATAAAATTAGCTTATTGTAGGGTATTTCATATACAGTTTGGATATATAAAAGAAGATTATAGATTATAGGATTCTAGAACAGGAATTAAATATATGAATTTTTAACAATAATGTCATTTTTATAATCTCAAATTTTGAAAATTGAACATAAAGTCATTTGAAAAATGTGGACTGATACTAATGTAGATATATTTATAAGGGAGTAAAAGACGTGTGCATGGTGACTTTAAAATGATTTGCTGCATTATCAGGAACTTAGATGTAGTGATAGAATTAGCAAATAAATGCCTGTAGGAAAATCCAAATCATGAACATATTTGTAAATATAATGATATTTCTTTTTTTTTTTTTGGGGGGGGGTTATATTTTATTGTTTCTAGACATCAAACGCAGGGACTTTCATGTGCAGTCTTGGTAGGCAATCACTTTACTACTACTCTAGTAATAACTTGTGTCCAAGTTATTACTTGTGTCCACACCTATTTATTTATTTTCTATAAGAGATTTCAGAATAAAGCCACAGGATTCATTGGTTCCCTGTTCCTAATTTGAATAAAATGATTGTTCTCCACATTATGTTATATTGATATCTCATTGAAATTTTAAGATATTGAGGATATATATATATATATATATATATATATATATATATATATATATATATATATATATATAAATGAGGATATTATATATAAAATTTTAGAATATCTCTGGTTTTTCTAAGTGTACAATTCCAAGATTGATAATAAATTACTTTTCATCTTTTCTGGCACACATGTGATTTATCTCCGTTCTTTCCTTAACTATACTTATTTTCTATTTACCGAAGTGCAGGTGGGCAAAATAATCGAGAGGTGACAAGCAACTTGAAGGTTGAAGCGGGTACTACTTTATTGCAAGTGAACTCAGTGGGAACTGAGCCAGAACTCAAAGTAGCGGGCACCCAAGGTAGCAGGAGCCACTTCTCTGTGGGACAGCAGAGGTAAATATACCCAACTAATTACACACAGCTTAACTTAATTAACATCATCTAGATACAGCAGTCAGTCATTACGGAATCCTCATCATCTTAATGGCTCACTGGAGTTACTTCACAAACCAGTCCTCCTGGCAAACTGCCAGGCGCCATCTTGACTTGATTTGCATCCCCAACATCTATTTAGGTAAATTTGAATAGTAAATTTTTATTTTATTACTTTGAATATAAAATAAAAAATAGCTGGCATTTTTGAAGTTCAAGATTTTAATTAAAAAATAAGTGTTGTGGCATCTGGAAATGGTGCTGTCTTCTGCTTTGCAGAAGTGGTGCTCATTCTGTTCTACAATCACTGCCATTTTAATTAGAAATACTCATCAAAGTGCTCCTTCATCTGTATTCCTCTTTAAGCATTGATTAGAAATGAATTTTCTGGATTTATATATCGAGAATGTATTTTTCTTGTTTATATATTATCTTTAGCAATATTCTAATTAGATTTTTTTTTCTTTTTTTTACCATATAAAACACATAATTTATTAGATGGATTTAAAAATCAACACAAATCAATTTTAGGCACTTCTTGGATACAGACTATGGGAATTTTCTACAAAAGAATGACATTATCTAGCATACAATACCATAAAGATTTAAACTTTAGCTTTCAGAACAACATGTAAAGGAGGAAAGGCTACAAAATCAATAAGAAATATTGCATAACTAACCCAACTGTATCCTATTACATTTCTTCAAAATTTCATACCATTTTAAGATTAAAGAGAAGTGTACTTTTAGCAAAGTGTTCTATTCTAGCTTGCCTTCCTTGAATCCACTATCATGATCTTAAAATAATCTTTAATTCATTCTTTTGTGTAAGTGGAGCTTTAAAGTTTAAAGGCCTTTTTCTTTTTTATACCTGCATTTACACAGTCAATACATAATGGTTGATTATTCTAATGTCTTTTAAAGTCCATCCCAATAGGCTTATTTTGTAAAACTAAGTTTCTTATTACTAATTCCTTTAGAAATCTAATATAGATCTTTGTTCTTTAAGTAAACATGAGGGGGGAAATGGAATGTGGGCAATGGTTTAAGCATATCTTTAAGTTAAACACTACATAAAGATTTGGTATCTTTTTCCAACTTAAATTACTTGAACTGGTATTCTCCAAAACATAACCATTCTTGGTAGTGGGAAAATAACGCACATATAACTTAATATCCTCCAGACCTTACTAGTAGCTCAAGGAACTGGCAGAGTTTAGGTATTTCTCTTATCTTTCTGAATCTACTTTTGCTGCATAAGAAAAATTAAGAAGCATTAAATGTTAAATACAGTATAATATACAGGACTCTACTATTGGCACGTATATGCTGTATACATTGCAATCTGGTCTTCTGATGGACTCAACAACTCTTAAAATGCCCTTTAATGAACAAAATCCAAACAAGCAAAAAAAAAGAATGGTGGGTAGATAGCTAGAAACTAGATGAGCTATTCAGAACTAGTGGTTTGGGAAATAATGGTTATAGACAAAGTTTAGTGTACCTTCAGGAGAATAACGGATAATTGAGCTATGGGAAAGGTCAATCCTGAAGCAAGAAGTGGAAGGGATCAAAGTTGAGTCATGAGAAAAATCTTGCCTCTACCTAAACCCTGAAAATGAGATTGAGGCCAGGATACCCTGGGCAATTAAGAGAAGATGACAAAAAGTCACAGGTAATCTACAATGTGCTCTTTTCCCCTATATACAAAGCAGAGCAGACTACAGTACATTCCCAAAACTGCCTGCACAGAAAACTAGAAAGTTGTCTATAATTTTTCTATTTACATTACTTTTATAAACAGATTTTGCAGTTGACTGCACTGTATGTGGCTGCTGTACTGACAGCAAGAAATGTAAAGTGCCCATGAGAGAGACAATACAGTCGCATTTCTAGGCATCTTAATACTATACCCTAAAGACAAAAGAAAAAGAACATATCAAGGACTTCACACCTTTCCTCAAGCTCTCTGCACTTCTCTGTGACTCTGTATCTACCTACCAGGCACTTCTTAAAAGGCCAGAAACTCTTCTGTTCTCTATTTCGTGTCATACTTCTAAAGTCACTTTCTCCACCTGCATTAAATATGCCAACCAACAGTGCTAAAGCACTTTTTTACTCTTAAGGCAGAATATCATATAAGGAAATGAATGCCCACTCCCCACTGCCCTACCCCACTTGCCTTCACTGTATTCTTTGCCCATTGTGAGGGCCACAATATGCTAGGCAGATAAAGAAAACTGAAAATTTCAAACAAGAACCTTTAATATAATGTGAAAGATATACTTTATAAATGCTATTATGACAAAATTAAGTATATCTTAATGCTTCAGCATATGCTCATTTTTAATTTCTACCAACATATCAAAAGAAGTTATGACTCTCAAAATTAGTATCAAAACAGGTATTTAAATCTTGCTACATGAATAGAGATACAAATCTTCGTTCTTTCCAAAGCTGAGCATAAATAACCCCAAATAACATTAAAAACCCAAAAGAATTATTATTTGCTTATTTCCACTTAAACTACATATAAATTGCCAGAATGAGTGTTCATGAGGCTCTCCATCTTATTTGGAAAAATACTGTTGAAATGATTTTGATATTTTCATAGAAGAAATGATATCTTTTTTTCACAGTTGCAATTTTGGTTTTACATACAAGCACACAGGTACTGTTTTATTTCTGATGCTCAGTCTAGAAGGGTAGAAAATAAAAAAAAAAAGTCATGTTTTGTTAATGTCGTGTAAGATACCAAGCATTCTCATGATATCATGTCAGTAGTCAATTACACTAAATCACCTCTAACAATGTAGTGCATGCTTTCTTTACACATCCAATTAAAATACTTTTCCAACACTTTGATGACAAGTGAATGTATCTGTATTGTATTGACAGGACAGCAATCCAAGGATAAGTACATGATTACTCAAATTAAAAAATAAAAAGGACAAAGAGTGTAGATTTTGGGACTCTATTAAAGGATATTTGTTTCTGATGAAATTGCAAAATAGAATTGGGTTTTTAAGGGAATTTTTAATATACAACAAGTAATTCCAAAAGTATGAGTACATATGGACAAAGCTTAGTAATTTAGGATTCACTTTTGTAAAAGCATGACAAATATTAAATGTTATATTTGCATTTTGAACACTGCAACATAAATATAAAACACAAAACATCCAAAGTTAACACTGATATACCACACCCAACTTGGATTTAGATACTGAGCATTTTATATTTCATAGAAAGAAATTTTCTGTTTTGTCATTGCTTATAGTATATACTATTATTCCTACCAAAATCTTCATGAAATTTAAAAGGTTGGTATTAAAAGTAATTTCTTTTTTTGAATGTTCTACAACATGCCAGTATGGATTAACCTTCAAATTTTCAGGGCATAAAAGATACACAAATAGAGTATATATTTTAATACAGGATAATTCTGTTTACAATTATGACAAAAATACCTTCAATTTTCAGACATTAAAAAGAAAGAAAGAAAGAAACCTAAGCAAACAAAAAGTATTTTGGGTCAAGTTATTTCTTAGTCTAAATAATATATCATACACCAATCAGTTTTCCAGCCAACAGCATTAAAAATTTACCACTATTAATTGTTAAACAATGCATTTACAAGGTGAAAGATCAAAGAAAACTTAAGAACAACAACAATAACAAAAAACCTCAAAAGGATTCCAAATCCTAAAATAAGAAATAAGAAATCTGCAAATTAAAAAATTTCAAATGTTGCTCAGAAATTTTTTATGCATTACTTGTACTCTCATTTTAACAGCTTGACATATAAAATTTTATACTTAAAAGACTCTAGCTAATTGTTTAATAATATTTATAGAATGTTACCTCTTTGGGTAGACATGTTTCACACAATAGATTTTAATTAAGAAGAAATCACTTGATAGTTTTAATTGCAATTTATGATTGATTTATAAGTGGATTAATAATCTATTCAATAATTTAGACCAATACAAGGATTAATCTGATCAATGCTCCACTGTGTAATTCTGTCAACTGGGTAAGCCAAAAATTTGACAGATATTTCACTTAGTTGGATTACACATTTCTATGTGTGTTACTGATCAACAAAAATGGGTATACAATGTCAAGCTTTTTCCTGCATTTTTTTTTTTTCTTAAGAGCAGCTCAATGATTGGGGGAGAGGGGACGTTTGATTAGTACAATACAGAAAACATACAGGAAAAGTATAAAATGACACTTAATACCAATGCCAGTACTTATCTCATTAGGGCAATAACTAAGGATATTACTAATTTTTGTGTTATTTGCTTTTCTTTAGAACACAAATCAAAGCCATTAACTTGAACTTGAGGTATATACATAATACATACACAACCTTAAGTAAAATACTTTTTTTTTCATAACTAACATGACATTTAAAATATTGGAAACAGTATCTGTGCTGATTTGTATTTTGACTTAGTGGAACAAAAAGAGAACAACATTCAGTTGGGGAGGGGTATACTGATAATAAAGCTCTTATCAAAACATCTTCCTCTCCCTTTGTACTTACCACAGGCTATACATTGTCCTGAGAGGATTCATTGAGAAAAATGTCAATCACAGCTGTAATAAAGTACTTTGGAAAGAACTAATGAGAAAGCAAATTGGAAGATGAGACTTTATCTTGTTTTCAAATAAGTGGTCTTAATTTTTCTTCTTATAGAAAAAAATTGAAATCAGTTTATTATAAATATATCTAAACCATTAATTTTTGCAGCTTTCAGGTAAAGTCCAGCACTTTGTTTATACAAAGTCTATGAGAAGAGGTCAGTAGAGATCATCTAATCTTAAGTCGTGACATCATCCATTCAAGTCCTTGGCATAATCCCTCGCCAGTAAGAGCACAGCATGCCTGGATATGCCACTGATGATCTTTAATAGAAGTTAGCTTCAAAAACTGGGAGATTTCTGTTACACTCATGCATTCTTTAACGTCTTGTTTATTAGCAAAAATCAATAATCCAGCTTTTCTTAGGTCCTCATGTGCTAACATTTTGTAGAGTTCTTCTCTAGTTACAGAAATCCTCTCTCTGTCTGTACTGTCCACAACTACTATTACAAACCCCGTGTTAGTATAATAAGTATTCCAGGAAGAACGAAGAGATTCTTGGCCACCAATATCCCACATTAGGAAACGTGTATTATTAATCACTATCTCTTCTACATTACTTCCTATTGTAGGGGATGTATGTACAACTTCATTCATAGAAAATTGGTAAAGAATGGTAGTTTTTCCTGCATTATCCAATCCAACAATGATAACTTTGTGCTCCTGGTGATTGAACTGTCTCCATATCCTGGTGAAGAGAATTCCCATTCTCGGGCAGCGGACCCCCTCCAGCCACCCGGGCTGCCTGGCCTCCCTTGGCTCAGGCTAAAGGGTAGAGAGACGCACTGAAGCCTCCGCCTCTGCTGCTGCTGCCGTTCCACACTGGCCACCGGCCTGCTTCCAGGGAATCCGGGGGAGGCCAAAACCCAGGCCGCACTGCTGTGCACGAGGCCCCGCCGCTGCCGCAGTGACACTCGCTTGGCTCCCGGACATCACCGCCGCGTTGTCTGCGACTAGCCTCGCGGGCTCTCTAATTAGATTTTTTTTCACTTCCATTTATTTGTGGCACTTTATGATACTTTTTAGGTTTTAATAGTCATGTTTTTCCAAATTAATAAAATGAAACAGTGAGAATTCCATGTTAGTTTCCTGTAGTCCAAAATATTTTTTAAATATCTTAAAATCTAATGATCTGGTCCCTAAATTTAGCTAGAACTCAGCTATTAACCTGTGTAAATTGCTTGTCTTCCTAAAGTTAACTGATAGTCCCCTTTATGATATAAAAATTCATCTACTCATATTTGTCACTGAGTTACTATTAACAGTATGAAATTTATTTAAAAAATAGTCCTTATTGATTTTCAAATGTAATGCTATTAATCACCTTCTGTAATCTCTTGTGATTTTTTATTTATACATTTTTATAGGAGATTGAAGCAAGTGGCACTTTTCTAATAACCTCATCCCCTTGTTTTTAATATTTTAATTTGACAAACAATCTCATTAGGTTTCTTAGGGTCTTGCTAAATTGCTGCAATTGGCTCTGAATTTGTGATCCTTCTGATTGCACCTCACAGGTCAAATCACTGGCACAAAATGCACATATAAATTCTCCTGGATTTTTGTTTGTTAAAATATCTTTACTGGACTATGGTTATTATTCTTTCTCATTAGTAATATTAAAGTTTCATGTGCCTTCTTTTCATTCTTTATTTAAGATTGAGAAGCTGGGCACAGTGGCTCATGGCATAATCTCAGCACACAGGAGGTTAAAGAAAAGAGGAACATCCCAATTTTAAACCAACCTGGGCAATTCAATTTTTCAAAATTAAAAATTTTCATTTAAAAATGATTGTGTGTACAACTCAGTGGTGAAGTACTTCTGAGTTTCATCCCCAGTACTGGGAATGGGGGTGATTGAGAACCATAAATTTAATAATCACTTGTATTTTCAATTATATGTTTGATAGACTTATTCCTATAATTAGATTTACTAAGTTATTTATTTTTATTTATATTAGTATTATGTAATCCTGTCTTTTGCTGCTTTTGGTGTTGATTTGTTCTTGTTTCTCTAGGGTTTTGAGATGTAATGTTAAGGCATTTTTCTGTTGACTTTTTCCTCTTTTAAGAAATGAACTCCATGCAAATAACTTTCTTTTAAGAATGGCTTTCATAATGTCCCAGAGATTTTAATATGTTGTACCTGTGTTCTCATTCACCTCTAATTTTTTTAAATATCCTCCTTGATGTGTTGTGTAATCAAATGTTCATTCATTAGCATATTTTTTTTAGATTTCAGGTGTTGGAGTTAATTTTATTTCTTATTTTATCATTGATTTCTAATTTTATTTCATTATGGTCTTATACAATGCAGGGTAATATCTCTACTTTTTATATTTGCTAAGAGCTGCTTTGCAGCACAGTATATGGTCTATTTTAGAGAAGGATTCATGTGCTACTGAGAAGAAAGTGTATTCTCTCATTGAAGGATGAAATATTCAATATATGCCAGTTAAGTGTAAGTTATGATTGTATTATCAAGTTCTATGGTTTCTTTTTCAGCTTTTTTTGGAAGATCTATTTAGTGATGAAAAAATGTGTTAAGAATACCAAAAATAATTGTGTTGTAATCTATATGACTCCTGGACTTGAGAAGAGTTTGTTTGATGAACACAGATGCATCATTTTTCGTGGCATGTGTATTTATAATTGTTCAGTCTTGTTTCTTTATTTTTTTGAGCAGTAGGTAGTATTCTTCTTTATGTTTTTTGATTGACTTTAGTTTGGCACCTGCTTTATTTAATATGAGGATGAAAACCCCTGCTTACTTTGATAGTCAAAGTGAGTGGTATGATTTTTTCTAACCCTTCATGTTTAGTCTGTGGATATCTTTTTCTATGATATGAGTCTCTTTGAGGCAGCATATTGTTTTATTGGTGAGTTTAGGCCATTAACATCCAAGGTTATTATTGAGACATTATTTGTATTTCCAGCCATTTTTTTTTAAATTCTTTGTATTTAATGTGACTCAGTTTCTCATCTGATTAGATTTTCCTTTAGCATAATCCATCCCTCTGCTGATTTTCATCATTGTTTTTCATTTTCTATTATTGAAATATTTTGCTGAGGTTGTTCTGTAGTGCAGGCTCTCTAGCTGTAAATTAGTTTAACTTTTGTTTATTATGGAATATCTTTATTGCATCATCAAACCTAAAGCTTAATTTTGCTGAATATATGGGCTGGGGATGTGGCTCAAGCACTAGTGTGCTCACCTGGCATGCGTGCGGCACAGGTTCGATCCTCAGCACCACATATAAACAAAGATGTTGTGTCTGCCAAGAACTAAAAAATAAATATTAAAAAAAAATTCTCTCTCCCATTCTCTCTTTAAAAAAAAATTTTGCTGAATATAAGATTCTTGATTTGCATCCATTTTTTTCAAAGCTTAAAATATGTTTTTCCACAATTCTTGGCTTTCAGGGTCTGTGTTAAAAAATCTTCTGATATATAAATTGATCTCTCTTGATAGGTGATCTGATTCCTTTCTCTTGTGGCTTCTAATAGTCTATTCTTATTCTGTATGCTAGGCATATTTATTGTAATGTAACTTTGTGTAGATCTGTTGTAATTTTTTCTATTTGGTGTCCTGCAATCCTCTTGTATTTGGTTTTCCAATTTGTTCTCTATGCTTGGGAAATTTCCTGATATTATTTCATTGAAGAGATTGTGTATACCTTTGATTTGAAACTCTGTGCCTTCTTTTATCTCAATAACTCTTCAATTTTGTCTTTTTAGGCCATCCCATAATTATTAGATATTCTGTTTATAGTTTCTAACTATCTTCCCTGTGTGATAAACTTTATTTTCCAGAATATACTTTGTCTTCATTATCTGGCATTCTTTCTTCCATGTGATCTAGTCTGTTGGTTATATTTTCTATTGAGTTTTTTTTTTTTATTTGATTTATTGTATCCTTCATTTCAAGGATCTTTAAAAAATATTTTTTTTAACTTTAAGTGGACACAATATCTTTATTTTATTTTTATGTGGTGCTGAGGATCGAACCCAGTGCCTCACACATGCCAGGCAAGCACGCTACTACTAGAGCCATATCCCCAGCCCCCAGATTTCAAGGATTTCTGACTGATTTTATTTCAGAGTCTCTGTCTCTCTTTTGAAGTAATCTTTTTCTACCTGTATTTGCTTTCTTATCTCATTGTTGGAGTGATCAATTTTTCCCTGTATTTGCTCATTTACTTCATTCCTTAATTCACAGATCATTTTAATCATGAACTTTCTGAACACCTTCTCTGATATTTCATCAACTTCACTGTGTGTGGGTTTTGTTATTATAGTGTCCTGGTTTGTTTGGAATACTTTCCTCTCTTTTTTTCCCTATGTTGTCTATGTGTCTTTTTTTTTTTTTTTTTTTTTTTTTTTTTTTTTTTTTTTTGCTGTGTGGATCTCAAATATTACAGCTTCTTCCTTATATTATTGTAGTATGTGTGCAGATTTTCTGAACCTCTCCCTTGGTGTTGGGTTTCAGACCCTACTGGTGTTTCTCAATGAAAGCTACTAAATCCTGGATCTGAGTCCTGTGCAAGTTGGTGTGGGTGGATCTAGACCTCTGGCCTTGACCTCTTTCAGAGGTATCCTGGTTAGAATGGGTGACTCTTCACCAGAGCCTAGGTTGTGGTAAGTGTTTTCTTCACTGGGGGAGGGGTGGAACAGGCATGCTGTTCACATGGGACCATCAGAGGCCAGTATTGGTAGATTTGGACTGTGGGCTTGAAATCCTGTGGTGGTCCACTGGCAGTCATACACCAGAAAGATGCAAACTTTAATTAAGAATTATGTGCTTACAAATGCTCTCAATTTTGGTCTTCTAGAATGCATCCTAGGAAATTGGAATTTGGGTTAATAAACACAGTGTTGTATAATGACTAGAGATGCTACAGTTGGTTCATGAAATCCAAACATGCTTCGTAAAACTAGTCACAGAAACATAAATTGTCCTCACCCATAATGAGGTCCTAACTCAAACAAACATGGCCCACTAGGTTTTGAGGTCACTTCAGTTTTTACAGTGCAAATAACATTTCTCAGACATTCCATTGATTGAAAGGTATAGTAATTATCATACTTTCTATAAATAAAGTTGCTGATATCTATGTGTGTGTGTGTGTGTGTGTGTGTGTGTGTGTGTGTGTGTGTGACTGAAACTATCTCTTTTCCTACAGCCAAACACCCTCAGTATGTACAGGATAATATGCTACAAAACCTAAGCAAGTATAAATCTCATATAGTTAGAAACTCAGATCATAAAAAACTTAGAACTTTAAAATCCCAGTTGTCAGACTTTTTTTAAAGCATGGTAGGTGAAGATAGAGACTTAAAAACCCTTTATCGAGGACTCCAAGATGGCCGCGAATACAGTGCATCACACCCCGTGTACTGCATCACTGTGCAGGTGAATAATGAGTTAGAGCGACAAAAAGCTATCTTGTTAGGAATTTACAGCAAAATAGGGGTGCACTGAAACCTAGAGGAAGGATTTCCAGCACCGAGGACCGGTTATTGAATCTCTAACATGAGCCAACTGTGCGACCGGAGTTTCAGGCTGACTGATCCGCCGCCCTTCGCGCGGCCTGCCCCATGGCTACAGACGGCGGGGCACCACCGAGAAGCGACCAGCAAGCAGAGAGAAACAGTGCTACAGATTATGTGGAATCCTGCCAGCTGTGCCCTCACTGAGCTTCGGGCTGAGTTCGGGATTTGAGACGGGGAAGGTAGCGGTCCAATTCTATCTCCCACAATGGAAAGTCCACCAAGGAAGACAGCGGCCACCATCTTGGAGACCTGACGTCATCACCGCCACTCTCCGACAGATTGCAACAATAAAACAGGTGTGTGCTACTCAGCTGATCTCCCATACAGCGGGGAATTCGCATAAAATCTCTCCCAGGCTTTCCTGGGGAGGGATTATCAGAACGAAACTGCATAGAGACACGGGGAAAGGTAGAGACACCTGACCTTCAACTCCCCGTCCCATCAGCGGCGAAAACGAAACCTGTCTAGCCAGCGCTGGGGGAGGGGCAAGTGGAAAAAATCAAAACAATAGGGTGCCGGGGTTCCCAATAGCCACCCTCCACACGCACCAAACTGCAGGCCCAGAGGACAGTTTGAACTGCCTAGAGGCATCACACAGGGGAAGGCCGGGCTAGCAGGAGAAACCAGGGCTAGCAGGAAAAGCCAGGGGACGAGAGGCCAGGCCCTCGCGACTGGGCGGCTAGAGACTGTGCTCCTGCTGGCGACCCCCCGCCCGCTGCCCACGCGACTGGGCGGCTGGAGACCTCCCGCCCGTCGGCAACTGATCGCCTGCCTGCTGCCTGTGCGACTGGGCAGCTGGAGACAGCCAGCCGGCCAGCAACCACCGGCGCAATTGGGCGGCTAGGGACCGCCCGCCTGCCGGCGACCGCACACCCGCTGCCCGCGCGACAGGGTGGCTAGAGACCGCCCTCCTGCTGGCGACCCCCGCCCGCTGCCCACGCAACTGGGCGGCTGGAGACCGCCCACCCACTGGCGACCACACACCCGCTGCCCTCGCGACTGGGTGGCTGGACACCTCCCGCCCACCGGCGACCTCATGCCTGCTGCCCACGTGACTGGGCGGCTAGAGACCGCCCGCCCACAGGCGACTGCCTGCGGCCCCCGCGACTGGGCAACTGGAGACCGCCCACTCGCTGGTGACTGTGCAGCTAGACCCCGAGGTGCGGCCCAGCAGGCACGGCGCAGAGACTATAGGAAGAGGTCTATAGCCAGGCCTTCATGATGTAGCTAATCAGGAGGTGAAACCAACCAGAGACAGACCAGTCCCACCCCTCCCTTCAGACACCCCGGCAAGGAGCCTGGGGCCCGCCATAGCAGAGAGGTGACGTCACCAGAGTTCGGCAGTCGGAACTCCTTCCCAGCAGAACCCACTTTAGCAGGCACAGTCTACCGCCGCAAAGGAGAGATAAAAGAGATATACAAAACCAAAACAAATTTATAGGAGACAGCAGAAGCACAGCAATCAAACAGAGCTGGAAAATAACTTGAACAACATGAAAAAAAAACAAGGGAAAAAAGGATTATAAACAATGCAGGACAACTTAAATCTACAGGAGGACCTAGAATCATCAGAAACATGGATAGGGAAAGAACTCAAGGCATACCTAACTCAGATGGAACGGAATATTACAGAAGACATGAGACAGCAAGTCCAAGCAATGAAAGTATATTTTGAAAACGAATTAAACAAATTCAAATGGCAAAGAATGAGCTTTACCAGGAGATAGAGATCTTAAAAAAAATCAAACAATAATCCTAGAAATGCAGGAAACTATAAACCAAATTATAAACTCAAACAAGAATATTACAAATAGACTAGATCAAGTAGAAGTCAGAACATCAGATAATGAAGACAAAGTTTATCAACTTGAAAAGAATATAGTCAACACAGAAAAGATGCTTAAATCTCATGAGCAATCTATTCGAGAGATATGGGATGTCATAAAAAAACAAATTTGAGAGTCATCAGGATAGAAGAAGGCATAGGGGTTCAAACCAAAGGAATGGACAACCTATTAAATGAAATAATTCTAGAAAACTTCCCAGAGATGAAAGATGGAATGGATTGCCAAATCCTGGAAGCCTACAGGAACCCAAACATTCAAAACCATAATAGACCAACTCCAAGACATATAATTTTGAAGATAGCCAACATACAGAACAAGAAAGGAGGAGAAAGGAGGCAGATTACATTCAGGGGTAAACCAATTAGGTTAACAACTGATTTTTTATCACAGACTTTGAAAGCGAGAAGATCCTGGAACAATGTATTTCAAACGCTGAAAAATAATGGATTCCAACCAAGAATACTGTATCCAGCAAAATTAAGCTTCAGATTTGACAATGAAATTAAAATATTTCACGATAAACAAAAGCTAAAAGAATTTGCAGCCAGAAAACCAGTACTGCAAAGCATTTTGAGCAAAATACTACAAGAAGAGGAATTGAAAAATAGCGCCCAATACTAACAGTGGGAGGTATCTCAGTAAAGGGGGAGGAAAATAACCAAAGAGTAAAAACTAGCCAAACTAAAATAAATAAATAAATAAACATGACTGGAAGTACAAACCATATTTCAATTGTAACCTTAAATGTTAATGGCCTAAATTCACCAATCAAGAGGCATGGGCTAGTAACCTGGATGAAAAAAACAAATCCAACAATATGCTGCCTTCAGGAGACTCATATGATAGGAAAAGACATACTCAGGCTGAAGGTGAAAGGTTGGGAAAAATCATACCACTCACATGGCCCTCAGAAGCAAGCAGGAGTGGCCATACTCATATCGAATAAAATCAACTTCAAACCTAAGTTAATCAAAAGGGATAAAGAAGGACACTATATACTGTTAAAAGGAACCATCTACCAACAAGACATAACAATTATCAATTTGTATGCACCAAACAATGGTGCTGCAAAGTTCATAAAACAAACTCTCCTCAGGTTCAAGAGTCAAATAGACCACAACACAATAATTATGGGTGACTTCAACAAACCACTCTCACCATTAGAGAGATCCTCTAGACAAAAGCTGAAAAAAGAAACTATAGAACTCAATAGCACAATCAATAACCTAGACTTAACCGACATATATAGAATATATCAACCATCATCAAGTGGATACACGTTCTTCTCAGTAGCACATGGATCCTACTCAAAGATAGACCATATATTATGCCATAGGGCAACTCTTAGTAAATATAAAGTTGTGGAGATAATACCATGAATCTTATCTGATCATAATGGAATGAAACTGGAAATCAATGATAAAAGGAAGGAAGGAAAAATCCTACATCACATGGAAAATGAACAATATGTTACTGAATGATAAATGGGTTACAGAAGACATAAAGGAGGAGATAAAAAAAAAATTCTTAGAGATAAATGACAATACAGACACAACATACCGGAATCTATGGGACACAATGAAAGCAGTTTTAAGAGGGAAATTCATTTCCTGGAGTTCTTTCCTCAAAAAAAGAAAAAACCAACAAATAAATGAACTCACACTACACCTCAAAACCCTAGAAAAGGACGAGCAAAACAACAGCAAATGTAGTAGAACACAAGAAATAATTAAAATCAGAGCAGAAATCAACGAAATTGAAACAAACAAAAAAAAAAAAAAACATTGAAAAAATTAATAAAACTAAAAGTTGGTTCTTTGAAAAAATAAATAAGATCAACAGGCCCTTAGCCATGCTAATGAAGAGAAGAAGAGAGTGAACTCAAATTACTAACATATGGAATGAAAAAGGCAATATCACAACAGACACTACAGAAATACAGAAGATAATTAGAAAGTATTTTGAAACCCTATACTCCAATAAAATAGAAGATAGTGAAGATATCGAAAAATTTCTTAACTCATACGATCTGCCCAGATTGAGTCAGGAAGACACACACAATTTAAACAGAACAATAACAAAGGTAGAAATAGAAGAAGCCATCAAAAGACTACCAACAAAGAAAAGCCCTGGACCAGATGGGTATACAGCAGAGTTTTACAAAACCTTCAAAGAAGAATTAATACCAATAGTTTTCAAGCTATTTCAAGAAATAGAAAAAGGAGCTCTTCCAAATTCATTCTATGAGGCCAACATCACCCTGATCCCGAAACCAGACAAAGACACTTCAAAGAAAGAAAACTACAGACCGATATCTCTAATGAACTTGGATGCAAAAATTCTCAATAAAATCCTGGCGAATCGAATACAAAATCATATCAGAAAAATTGTGCACCATGATCAAGTAGGATTCATCCCTGGGATGCAAGGCTGGTGCAATATACGGAAATAAATAAATGCTATTCACCACATCAATAGACTTAAAGATAAGAACTATATGATCATCTCAATAGATGCAGAAAAAGCATTCGACAAAGTACAGCATCCCTTTATGTTCAAAACAGTAGAAAAACTAGGGATAACAGGAACTTACCTCAACATTGTAAAAGCTATAGATGCTAAACCTCAGGCTAGCATAATCCTAAATGGAGAAAAACTGAAGGCATTCCCTCTAAAATCTGGAAAAAGACAGGGATGCCCTCTCTCACCACTTCTATTCAACTTAGTTCTTGAAATACTAGCCAGAGCAATTAGACAGACAAAAGAAATTAAAGGCATAAAAATAGGAAAAGAAGAACTTAAATTATCACTATTTGCGGATGACATGATAATATATTTAACAGACCCAAAAGGGTCTACAAAGAAACTGCTAGAGTTAATAAATGAATTCAGTTAAGTGGCAGGATATAAAATCAACACGCATAAATCAAAGGCATTCCTGTATATCAGCAACAAAACTTCTGAAGTGGAAATGAGGAAAACCACTCCATTCACAATATCCTCAAAGAAAATAAGATACTTGGGAATCAACCTAACAAAAGAGGTGAAAGACTTATACAATGAAAACTACAGAACCCTAAAGAGAGAGATAGAAGAAGATCTTAGAAGATGGAAAAATGTACCCTGTTCATAGATAGGCAGAACTAACATCATCAAAATGGCGATATTACCCAAAGTTCTCTACAGGTTTAATGCAATGCCAATCAAAATCCCAATGGCATTTCTTGTAGAAATAGATAAAGCAATCATGAAATTCATATGGAAAAACAAAAGACCCAGAATAGCAAAAGCAATTCTAAGCAGGAAGTGTGAATCTGGAGGTATAGCAATACCAGATTTCAAACTGTACTACAGAGCAATAGTAACAAAAAGAGCATGGTACTGGTACAAAAACAGGCAGGTGGACCAATTGTACAGAATGGAGGACACAGAAACCAATCCACAAAATTACAACTTTCTTATATTTGATAAAGTGGCTAAAAGCATGCAATGGAAGAAGGATAGCATCTTCAACAAATGGTGCTGGGAAAATTAGAAATCCATATGCAACAAAATGAAACTGAATCCCTTTCTCTTGCCATGCACAAAAGTTAACTCAAAATGGATCAAGGAGCTAGATATCAAATCAGAGACACTGCATCTGATAGAAGAAAAAGTTTGCTACGATCTACATACTGTGGGGTTGGGCTCCAAATTCCTTAATAGGACGCCCATAGCCCAAGACTTAATAACAAGAATAAACAAATGGGACTTACTTAAACTAAAAATTTTTTTCTCAGCAAGAGAAACAATAAGAGAGGTAAATAGAGAGCCTACATCCTGGGAACAAACCTTTATCCCTCACACTTCAGATAGAGCACTAATATCCAGAATATACAGAGAACTAAAAAAAAAAAATTAAACAAAAAGATAACAAATAACCCAATCGACAAATGGGCCAAGGACCTGAACAGAAACTTCTCATAGGAGGACATACAATCAATCAACAAGTACATGAAAAAATGCTCACCATCTCTAGCAGTCACAGAAATGCAAATCAAGGTCACCCTAAGATACCATGTTACTCCAGTAAGATTGGCAGCCATTATGAATTCAAACAACAATAAGTGCTGGCAAGGATGTGGGGAAAAGGGTACACTTGTACATTGCTGGTGGGACTGCAAATTGGTGAGGCCAATTTGGAAAGCAGTATGGAGATTCCTGGGAAAGCTGGGAATTGATCCACCATTTGACCCAGCTATCGCCCTTCTTGGACTATTCCCTGAGGATCTTAAAAGAGCATACTATAGGGATACTGCCACATCAATGATCATAGCAGCACAATTCACAATAGCTAGACTGTGGAACCAACCTAGATGCCCTTCAATAGATGAATGGATAAAAAAAAAAAAATGTGGCATTTATACACAACGGAGTACTATGCAGCACTAAAAAATGACAAAATCATGGAATTTGCAGGGAAATGGATGGCATTAGAGCAGATTATGCTAAGCAAAGCTAGCCAATTCTTAAAAAACAAATGTCAAATGTCTTCCTTGATATAAAGAGAGAAACTAAGAACAGAACAGGGAGGAAGAGCATGAGGAAGAGATTAACATTAAGCAGAGACAAGTGGGGGGAAAGAAAGGGAGAGAGAAGGGAAATCATATGGAAATGGTAGGAGACCTCAATGTTACACAAAAATACATATAAGAGGTTGTGAGGGGAAAGGGGGGGGAAACAAGGGAGAAAATTGAACAACAGCAGGTGAGGTAGAGAGGGAAGATGGGAGGGGAAGGGAGGGGGATAGTAGGGGATAGGAAAGGTAGCAGAATACAATAGTCACTATTAAGCCATTAAGGAAAAATGTGAATGTGTAACCGATGTGATTCTGCAATTTGTATTTGGGGTAAAAATGGGAGTTCATAACCCACTTGAGTCAAATGTATGAAAGATGATATGTCATGAGCTTTGTAATGTTTTGAACAACAAATAAAAAAAAAAAGTAAAAAAAAAAAAAACCCTTTATCAGAGAAGGTGGGCCTGTTACTGTTAAAAAACTGTGCTCTCTTTACAGAGCCCCAGTATCAAATGCAGTTCAGTCCTGAAATGCAACAGACTCTCAGCATTCATTCTTAATGGTTTCCCAGAACATCTCTGTGGTAGAATTCAAAAGGTTTGGATAAAAGTAATGTGAGATAAATTTTGCAGTTGAGTTAAAAAAGTGAGTTAATATTTGACCAGTAGAAGCAGCAGGTTGCTTTTCTTACCTAATTTACACTCACAGGACCTGTTGTCCCTGGGTACACTCAACAGATCAACAGATTTTTCCCATATTTTATGATCTGTTATTCTGTTTAGAATCATGAATATTGACTTGGAAGAAAGGGAACTGTTTTGAGTAGATAGAATTTCAACAGATTTAAATGTGGGTTCTAGCAGGAAAGAAAAGCTTGCTCTGTCTTGTGTGTGCATAGTGGCCTGCTAGACTTCAGCCTCATTGACAATATTCCATCTTCTTATGAATGTGGTCAATGGTCAGTATTTGAATGTACAATAGTGAATTCTTACATCACTGTGGTTTAATATGTAGCGTGATTTCAGGGAAGGTATCAGAGAAATGGAACAGAAGTCAAGGTCAAGGCCTTATACATCTTAAAAAATTAAAAATGAGCTATGTTTTTGATTCTTATTTTCTGTAGACCACGAAGTAATAGTTAACATTGGAAGGCTATATATATAAATTAACAAGTTTCTTATAATAAAATGTTGGCTTATCAGATACAGTAAATGCTTCTCATAAATGCAATTTATAAAATCATATTGAATATCATAAATAAATTTCTTGATATTACCTATAATTCCTGAAGAACTGAGTTCACAACAACTTATAGCTAAGAACAAGATCTGGGAACAATGTACACTCTCAAATATAAACATTTATTTATACCAATTTAATTCCACATGAAACTCAAACAAAATATGTTTTATTGACAATATGTATGTCCCCAACAAACAACTGAATGATAGGCTATCTCAAATGTGTCAACATACCAAAACATGCAAAAGAAAAATTGTAAAGACTTAAGCAAGAGACCAATAGTGGGTGACGTATGGCTGAAGAAGCTGGGGTTGGGTTGGTGGTGGTGTGGGGAATGGACACAGATTAAGTTTGATGTAATTGCAGTAAGAAGAGTGACCAATTTTGTGCAAGAGCCTTTGAAAGAAAAGGAGTGATAAAGATAGCAATGATTATCAACTTCCATTTCTGTGCTCTGGAATACCTTTCAAAAGAGTGCATGATTTCTGCATGATTTACCTCAGTCAAATGGTAACCAACCAAGAATTTTAAAAAAGACAAGTCATGCTTTTCTGGTTTCAAAATAAAGGAAAGGAATATAGAGAGATTTATTGAGCTGGCAAAAGTCACTTTACTAAAAAGTTGGTTGAAGCAGGAACTATTTGATTGGGTGGAACAGGTTCCTCTTTACTAGATAGAGGAACTAGAAAGAAATAGATCCCAGGTTTTCAGAATCTCGGTATAATGCATTATAGCCATGCTGGCTGCACAGTGCATTTTTGCTAAACAAAGAAATTATTTACTTATGTACAGCTTAAAGAACATTGCTGTTTTAGCCAGTCTTTCTCATTACAAACAATGTTGTCAGTTTCTCCATTTTCCAGCCACAAAAGTACACAATCCCAGAGGTGTTCTGCTTCATTCTCCATCAATCCTGCTTCACAAGGACAAGCTTATATTTACCTTCTAACAGCCCCATCAAAACATTTACTTCTAGAATTGATTTACTTCACTTTGCATGATATTGTCCAACTTCATCTATTTACTTGCAAATGCTGTGATTCTATTCTCTTTTAATGCTGAGTAATATTCCACTGTGCATAAATACCAGTTTCTTTATCTATTCATCTATTGAAGGGAATCCAGGTTTCTTCCACAGTGTAGCTATTGTGAAATGAGCTACTATGAACATTGATGTGGTTGTGTTACTATAGTATGCTTATTTTAAATCCTTTGGGTATAGACCTAGAAGTGCTATAGCTAGGTCAAATGGTGGTTTTATTACAAGTTGTCTAAGGAATCTCCCTACTGCTATCAAGATTGGTTGCAAAAATTTGCAGTCCTTCAGCAAAGTATGAGTGTGCCTTTTTCCCTACATTCTCACCAACATATACTGTTGTCTGTATTCTTCAGAACTGCCATTCTGACTTTCATGGGATGAAATCCTAGACTAATTTTAATTTGCATTTCTCCAATTAGTAGAGATGTTAAACAATTTTTTTCATATATTTGTAGATCAAATGTAAATCTTCCTCTGAGAAGTGTCTGTTCAGCTTCTTAGCTGATTTATTAATTGGGTTGTTTGTGTTTCCAGCATAAAATTTTTTGAGTTATTTATATATTCCGGAGATTAGTACTCTATATTGCATGAGTGTGGTGAAAATTTGCTCCCAAAATGTAGGCTCTCTATTCACCTCTTTATTTATTTTGATGAGAAGCTTTTTAGTTTGAGACAATCACATTTATTAATTCTTGATTTTATTTCTTGTGATTTAGAAGTCTTGTTAAGGAAGTTGGGGCCTTCTCTGATAAGTGGACGCAAATCTATTACATGGATGGGGGCATGGAAAAAATAGAGAAACTTTGATTGAGCAAAGGGGAGGCAGGTTAGAGAGGGTTCATGGGGGCAGGAAAGATGGTGGAATGAGAAAAACATCATTACCCTAGGTACATGTAAGACTGCACATAGGGTGTGATGCTACATTGTGTACAATGAGAGAAATAAAAAGTTGCTGCAGTTGTACACAATGACTCAAAATGCATTTTGCTGTGATTTATTCCTAATTAAAATAAATAAATTTATTTTAAAAACATTTACTTCATTCATTTTAAGGTCAAAAATATACTTCAGAGAAAAATATGAAGCATATATATTACAATTGTTTTATCTTTGAAAGGATGGACATCATTCTGAGTGGAAGTTGATGCACTTACTGGTCACATTCTTTTTTGATAATATTTTGCTTGGCCCACAACTTTAAGTTATCCCAGTACTGCTGAACTGTCCCCCAGAGTCTCGCTCAGTTTCTTGTTGGTGCCTTCCATTTGGCAAAAAGTGGTTGCCATGACAAAGCAAGTGTCAGGGGTGACAAAACACTCTACCATGGTTTTTAATCCAATGGAGTAGAGTTACTGCCACACACCTCTATTTCTATAGGAGCAGGGGCCTTCTTCAAATCATTATTCCTAGCACCCTATAAAGATGATTAGAAAAAAGCAAATCAGACCAGAACATGGTGGCAGGCATGGAGAGATCAAGCCTCTGACCTCTTCAGCTGCGCGGGCATAGGGAGTTGTAAACTGTGTAAATGCTGTTTGCTCAGGATCACTAGGCAATGCTGAGCTGACGTGGATCTGGGGAGAACAGTCTGGGCCTCTCAGAACACACACCGAGCCCGGATCGGCTGAATTCAAGCTCCAGTTCGCCTGCTTCTCGCAGCCAAGCTGCTGTGACTCAGCACTAATGATCCCGCTGAAAAAGCTGGTCGGCCCTTCTGAATTTAAAGAGGTAAATGCCAACCAAGCCTTCATAGGCAGTGGCCACAGGATTGAAACAGGGTTTGGGAGAGACAGTAAGGACCCACCCATTGCATTGGTCACCCGGCAAAGGGAACGAACTGTCACCATTTGCGTGGGATACCATCATGGCAGAGAACTGACGTCACCAAAATGCGGCGGACGAGATAACTTCATTGAAACAAGCGGCGACAGGTGTGTAATGCCCTAGCCATTCATCTGCACACAGCGGGGAAACCTTAATGGCCCCTCCCAGCTCTCCCGTGAGCGCGATAGCCAGACCTAGGGAATCTGGAGTGGCGCGGGACCCACGGCACAGAACTCCCAGCTACCGCTCCCACAAGTGCTGAAAACTGAGGTCTCTTGCACCAGCTTCTGGGGACATGGCTACCAGAGGGCAAGCAAATTCACTGGGGGTTCTCAGCCCCAAGCTCTACAAACTTAGGGTCTGAGGGAATGGCAAACAGGGAGAGTGTGCCCAGGCGTTCATGAAAACAGGGCTCACAGGAGCAGCAGACCTGGCGTGTAGCCAGTATTGTGGTGAGCGTCACCAGTGAGCGGGGCCTGGCTCCAGGAAAAGTGGGGAAGTGACTAGACACAAGAGAAGGCCCTAGGCACTCAGGATTGGAGACCCGCCCAGTCCAGGAGTGAAGAGCTGCTGCACAGTGATTGGCTCCCGCATATTGAGAGGAGAAGCTTGGCCTGGTTGGCACAGCTCCACCTACTGGAAGAGAAGTTAATCAAACTCTAAGACTGCATTTATTAATTTTTTTTTTTTTTTTTTAATCTGGTTTTTTTTTTTTTTTCATTTTCATTTTTTTGTTGTTGTTTTTTAATTTTTTTAAAATTTTATTTTATTTTAAATTTTAATTTTCATTTTATCATTATATTATTATTATTATTTTTTTAATTTCTCTTTTTTTATTTTCTATTTTTTTACTTTGTCTTTTCATTTCTTTTCAATTTTCTTATTCCCCCTTCCTTGAATTCTACCTGCTTACTCTCATTCTCTTTAGTGACTTCTTCCCTTCCCTTCTAATACCTTTCCTCCCAAGCATCAAATAAATTTATAGGAGTAAACAGTAACTCGGCAGTCAAACAGAACAAGAAGTAACATGAGCAGCATGAAAAAGCAAGGAAGAAAAGGAGTACAAACAATGCAGGACAGCCTAAATATTCAGGAGGACATAGAGTCATCAGAAAAATGGTCATATAAAGAACTCAAGGAATACCTTAGACAGATGGAATGGAACCTTAAAGAGGATGCAAGACAGCAAATTCAAGCAGTGAAAAAACACATTGAAAATGAATTACATAAACAGATAAAAGAAGTTAAGCATCTTTATCAGGAGATAGAGATTATAAAAAAGAATCAAACAATAATTTTAGAAATGAAGGAAATTATAAACCAAATTAAAAACTCAAATGAGAGTATCACTAACAGAGTGGAGCAAGTAGAAGCCAGAACGTCAGGTAATGAAGACAAAATATATCATCTTGAAAAGAGTCTAGCCAACTCAGATAGGCTGGTTAAAAATCACGAGAAAAACATCCAAGAGATATGGGATAACATAAAAAAAACAAATTTAAGAGTCATTGGGATAGAGGAAGGTATAGAGATTCAAACCAAGGGAATGAGTAACCTGCTGAATGAAATAATTACAGAAAACTTTCCAGAAATAAAAAAGGAAACGGATATACAAATTGTAGATGCATACAGGACACGGAGCATACAAAATCACAGTAGACCAACGCCAAGACACATTGTTATGAAGATATCCAATATACAGAACAAAGAGAAAATATTAAAAGCTACATGAGAAAGGAGGCAGATTACATTCAGGGGTAAACCAATAAGGTTAACAACGGATTTTTCATCACAGACGCTGAAAGCGAGAAGATCCTGGAACAACGTATTTCAAACACTGAAAGACAATGGATGCCAACCAAGAATTCTGTATCCAGCAAAATTAAGCTTCAGGTACAACAACAAAATAAAAATCTTTCATGATAAACAAAAGCTAAAAGAATTTGCAGCCAGAAAACCAACATTGCAAAGCATCTTGAGCAAAACACTACATGAGGAAGAAATGAAAAACAATAACCAAAGCCAACAGTGGGAAGTACCTCAGTAAAGACAGACAGCGGGGGGAAAGCTAATCATGGAGAAACAAACTAAATTTAAAAAAAGAAAGATAAATAATCAAACATGGCTGGAAGTACAAACCATATATCAATAGTAACTCTAAACGTTAATGGCTTAAACTCTCCAATAAAGCGACATAGGCTGGTAACATGGATTAAAAAAACAAATCCAACAATATGCTGCCTCCAGAAGACACATCTGATTGGAAAAGACATACACAGGCTGAAGGTGAAAGGTTGGGAAAAAATATACCACGCACACAGTCCTCGTAAACAAGCAGGGGTGGCCATTCTCATATCGAATAAAATCAACTTCAAATCTAAGTTAATCAAAAGGGATAAGGAAGGACATTATATACTGTTAAAAGGAACCATTCACCAACAAGATATAACAATTATCAATATTTATGCACCAAATGATGGTGTTGCGATGTTCATAAAACAAATTCTCCTCAAGTTCAAGAATCAAATAGACCACAACACAATAATTATGGGTGACTTCAACACACCTCTCTCACCATTGGACAGATCATCCAAACAAAAGTTGAATAAAGAAACTATAGAACTCAATATCACAATCAATAACCTAGATTTAACTGACATATATAGAATATATCAACCATCATCAAGTGGATATACTTTTTACTCAGCAGCACATGGATCCTTCTCAAAAATAGACCATATATCATGCCATAGGGCAACCTTCAGTAAATATAAAGGGGTGGAGATAATACCATGCATTTTATCTGATCATAATGGAATGAAACTGGAAATCAATGATAAAAGAAGGAAGGGAAAATCCTATATCACATGGAAAATGAACAATATGTTACTGAATGATCAAGGGGTTACAGAAGACATAAAGGAGGAAATCAAAAAATTCTTAGAGATAAATGAAAATACAGACACAACATATCAGAATCTATGGGACACAATGAAAGCAGTTTTAAGAGGGAAATTCATCACCTGGAGGTCATTCTACACAAAAAGGAAAAACCAACAAATAAATGAGCTCACACTTCATCTCAAAGCCCTGGAAAAGGAAGAGCAAAACAACAGCAAATGTAGCAGGAGGCAAGAAATAATTAAAATCAGAGCGGAAATCAACGAAATTGAAACAAAAGAAACTATTGAAAAAATTAACGAAACTAAAAGTTGGTTCTTTGAAAAAATAAATAAGATCGACAGACCCTTAGCCATGCTAACGAAGAGAAGAAGAGAGAGAACTCAAATTACTAACATACGGGATGAAAAAGGCAATATCACAACAGATGCTACAGAAATACAGAAGACAATTAGAAATTATTTTGAAAACCTATATTCCAATAAAATAGAAGATAGTGAAGACATCGATAAATTTCTTAAGTCATATGATTTGCCCAGACTGAGTCAGGAGGATACTCACAACTTAAACAGACCAATATCATGGATGAAATAGAAGAAGCAATCAAAAGACTACCAACCAAGAAAAGCCCAGGACCGGATGGGTATACAGCGGAGTTTTACAAAACCTTTAAAGAAGAATTAATACCAATACTTTTCAAGTTATTTCAGGAAATAGAAAAAGAGGGAGCTCTTCCAAATTCATTCTATGAGGCCAACATCACCCTGATTCCGAAACCAGACAAAGACACCTCAAAGAAAGAAAACTACAGACCAATATCTCTGATGAACCTAGATGCAAAAATCCTCAATAAATTTCTGGCGAATCAGATACAAAGGCACATCAAAAAAATTGTGCACCATGATCAAGTAGGATTCATCCCTGGGATGCAAGGATGGTTCAATATACAGAAATCAATAAATGTTATTCACCACATCAATAGACTTAAAGATAAGAACCATATGATCATCTCGATAGACGCAGAAAAAGCATTCGACAAAATACAACATCGCTTTATGTTCAAAACATTAGAAAAACTAGGGATGACAGGAACTTACCTCGACATCGTAAAAGCTATCTATGCTAAGCCTCAGTTTAGCATCATTCTGAATGGAGAAAAATTGAAGGCATTCCCTCTAAAATCTGGAACAAGACAGGCATGCCCTCTATCACCACTTCTATTCAATATAGTTCTCGAAACACTGGCCAGAACAATTAGACAAACGAAAGAAATTAAAGGCATAAAAATAGGAAAAGAAGAACTTAAATTATCACTATTTGTGGACAACATGATTCTATACCTAGAAGACCTAAAAGGGTATACAAAAAAACTACTAGAACTAATAAATGAATTCAGCAAAGTGGCAGGATATAAAATCAACACGCATAAATCAAAGGCATTTCTGTATATCAGCGACAAAACTTCTGAAACGGAAATGAGGAAAAACACTCCATTCACAATATCCTCAAAAAAAAAAAAAAATACTTGGGAATCAACCTAACAAAAGAGGTGAATGATTTATACAATGAAAACAACAGAACCCTAAAGAGAGAAGTAGAAGAAGATCTTAGAAGATGGAAAAATATACCCTGTTCATGGATAGGCAGAACTAACATCATCAAAATGGTGATATTACCAAAAGTTCGCTGTAGGTTTAATGCAATGCCAATCAAAATCCCAATGGCATTTCTTGTAGAAATAGATAAAGCAATCATGAAATTCATATGGAAAAATAAAAGACCCAGAATAGCAAAACAATTCTAAGCAGGAAGGGTGAATCAGGCGGTATAGCGATACCAGATTTCAAACTATATTACAAAGCAATAGTAACAAAAACAGCATGGTACTGGTACCAAAACAGTCAGGTGGACCAATGGTACAGAATAGAGGACACAGAGACTAATCCACAAAGTTACAACTATCTTATATTTGATAAAGTGGCTAAAAGCATGCAATGGAGGAATGATAGCATCTTCAACAAATGGTGTTGGGAAAACTGGAAATCCATATGCAACAAAATGAAACTGAATCCCCTCCTCTCACCATTCACAAAAGTTAACTCAAAATGGATCAAGGAGCTTGATATCAAATCAGAGACTCTGCGTCTGATAGAAGAAAAAGTTGGCTCCGATCTACATATTGTCTGGTCGGGCTCCAAATTCCTTAATAGGACACTCATAGCACAAGAGTTAATAGCAAGAATCAACAAATGGGACTTACTTAAACTAAAAAGTTTTTTCTCAGCAAGAGAAAAAATAAGAGAGGTAAATAGGGAGCCTACATCATGGGAACAAATTTTTGCTCCTCACACTTCAGATAGAGCCCTAATATCCAGAGTATACAAAGAACTCAAAAAATTAGACAATATGATAACAAATAAACCAATCAACAAATGGGCCAAGGACCTAAACAGACACTTCTCAGAGGAAGACATACAATCAATCAACAAGTACATGAAAAAATGCTCACCATCTCTAGCAGTCAGAGAAATGCAAATCAAGGTCACCCTAAGATACCATCTCACTCCAGTAAGATTGGCAGCCATTTTGAAGTCAAACAACAAGTGCTGGCGAGGATGTTGGGAAAAGGGTACTCTTGTACATTGCTGGTGGGACTGCAAATTGGTGCGGCCAATTTGGAAAGCAGTATGGAGATTCCTGGGAAAGCTGGGAATGGAACCACCATTTGACCCAGCTATTGCCCTTCTCGGACTACTCCCTGAAGATCTTAAAAGAGCATACTACAGGGATACTGCCACATCGATGTTCATAGCAGCACAATTCACAATAGCTATACTGTGGAACCAACCCAGATGCCCTTCAATGGATGAATGGATAAAAAATATGTGGCATTTATACACCATGGAGTATTATGCAGCACTAAAAAATGACAAAATCATGGAATTCGCAGGGAAATGGATGACACTAGAGCAGATTATGCTTAGTGAAGCTAGCCAATCCCTAAAAAACAAATACCAAATGTCTTCTTTGATATAATGAGAGCAACTAAGAACAGAGCAGGGAGGAAGAGCAGGAAGAAAAGATTAACATTAAACAGAGACATGAGGTGGAAGGGAAAGGGAGAGAAAAGGGGAATTGCATGGAAATGGAGGGAGACCCTCATTGTTATACAAAATTACATATAAGAGGTTGTGAGGGGAATGGGAAAATAAACAAGGAGAGAAATGAATTACAGTAGATGGGGTAGAGAGAGAAGATGGGAGGGGAGGGGAGGGGGGATAGTAGAGGATAGGAAAGGTAGCAGAATACAACAGTTACTAATATGGCATTATGTAAAAATGTGGATGTGTAACCGATGTGATTCTGCAATCTGTATTTGGGGTAAAAATGGGAGTTCATAACTCACTTGAATCTAATGTATGAAATATGTCAAGAGCTTTGTAATGTTTTGAACAACCAATAAAAAAAATCAGAGTGCAAAAAAAAAAAAAAAGAAAAGAAAAGAAAATCAAGGAGTTTAATAGTCCCTTGGCACCCAAAATCTCTCATCTAAGAAATAAAAGAATTAATTTTTTTAATATTTATTTTTAGTTGTACACAATAGCTAGCTTGCTTGCTTGCTTGCTTGCTTGCTTGCTTTCTTCTTATGTGGTGCTGAGGATCCAACTCAGGGCCTCACACGTGCTGGGTGAGCACTCTATTGCTGAGCCACAACCCCATCCCTGAATTTTTTTTCTTAGTGAGATAGAATTAAAAAAAAATAATAATAATTCTACCTCACATATAATATGTTTATTCTTGGATGAATAGAAGAAGTGTCCTTTGATTAAATTGGTAAAATGATGTGAGTTTATCATATTTATTTGCCAGTAAATGTTGATGATGATTGGTGGGATGCTGAGTCTCTTGTAAAGAGATATTCCAAGCTGTAATTCTCTTCAGAGTGATCAGATCCACTCACTGAGAGAGTGACAGCCTATTCTAAAGCTCTAGATGATAATAGTGGCAACATCCAGGCAGAGACCCTACAGGGATTTGGGCAGATGATCTGAAGACATCCACCTGCTCAGGTCTCCTGATGCAGCAGTGTGATCTACACTGAGCCAATACTGACTTCCAGAGACCTGCAGTTAATCAGTCTGGGTACTGCCTACACTACACTGGATTGCAGCAGCTGATGCCCAAGTGCCCCAACCCTCCAATACTGCAGATCAGCTTTTCTCCTTTCATACAGTGTTTCTTCCTTAGCAACACAATGTTGGTTTAATACTCAATGAAGATGTGGGAAATGTCTACACCATAGACTCAGATGCATGGATGAGAAAATCAAGGAATAATATAAATAAATGTAGACACAGATTTACTTAGATGGCTTAATATTTTAAGAAGTGCATTCTTTCCAGAATGATCCATTGATTTTCTCTGAATAAATCCAGCAGAATATTTTTAGAAGATATTGACTAGATGATCCTAACAGTTACATGGAAATGAGGTAATTAAAAGCCCCAATGTCACCTTTAAGAACAAAGAAAAGTAAGTTAATGAACAGAGAAGAGAACTCAGGAATATATCCAATTATAAATATTCACTGTTTTTTAAAATCACTATGGCAATACAGTAGAAAAAAGAAAAATTCTTTTAAATAAATGGAGCTGGTGATAGAATACCCATGTAAGGAAAAAACAGATACTTGAACCACCTTGGAGTATGCAAAAAAATTATGAGATGAATCATAAAATTAAATGTGGAAACTAAATCTGTGAGTTTCGTCCGTGTCATCTATCACTCCAGAGGAACAAAAAAAGTGATGGTGTGGATGAGAAATCAGGACATGGCACAGTGGGGTGTTTTTTCTTCTTCTAGATGCCTAGGGCCTCTGCAAGGATGGCCTGAGAAGCTGCTTCAGTTCATGGAGACCATATATCAGGACTTCATTTCTTTACCACATAGCATTTAGAGAAAAAAAAAATATTTGAGATGATTTTTCTCTCATAGATGATGCTTGGTGTGAGATGATTTAAAGAGCAAGGTGCTTTTATGACTACTCCATCTCTCTCACAGTGGTCTCAGGGTAGATATCTCATGGGATGCCTTTCTTCCTGCAGCTGGTGTGTTTCAGGAAACTGATAGAGCTTTAAGGCTTCCTATATACAATTGCATCACCCATAAAGAGAAGGAATGGAGTGGTTCCAGCCCCTCTGAAATGGCTCCTTTAGCACATAAGGACTTAGCCCACCCCACAGAACTGTCAGCAGCTCAGGCTGAAACTCACATGTATTATCCAGAGCACTGGCTTTCTATCATTCATGTTGGGGGCTTGGAAAAGTTAGGGCTTTCTATAGAAAATTTCTTTCTGGTGAGCATGCCAGGACAGATTTTTGGGGGGCTGCTCCTGGTCATAAAGGCAACAAAGCAAACTAAGCAAATTAATGGTGACACTTCTTCTTCAGCCCACCTGACAAATCCCTCTCCCTGTGGTAATCAGTGTGGATCTGCTGAGAGCCACGGCTGAGTCTGTATGGCCCCTGGCATTTTGCCAACAGTATTGATTGACAGGCGCCTCTGCCTGTCCGCCTCTGCCGCAACTTTTGAGTTCTCGCACTATTTTGGAGTTCTCGTGGGGATTTCCGGGGATTCCCCGAGAGTTCCCATTGGTTGGGGAAGTGCAGGAGGAGGGATTTCCGGGAGATATAGTTCCGGCTGGGGGTTCCTGGACAAGCCTCGTGGCGCGTTTGGGAGGATTTCCCCGATTGAGCAGGTCCCATAATAACCATCTCATTATTAATGGCTCTTAAATCTTGCAATAATCTCCATTTACCAGATTTCTTTTTAATGACAAAAATGGGAGTATTGTAAGGAGATACGGAAGGTTGTATATGTCCCTCCGCTAATTGTTGCTTGACCAGGTCATGGGCTGCTTGTATCTTTTCTTTAGTCAGGGGCCACTGAGGAACCCATACTGGTCTATCTGATTTCCAAGTAATTTTTATTGCCTCAGTGACCCCTTCTGAAAACCCAGTCCATGTCTATTTATTCCCTGATCTATTTGAATGGGTGCTGCTATGCCTTGTTCTCCTAATCTTTTTTCTTTCCTGAAACCTTGTCTAGCCCTAATAGTGGGCGCATTTGGATTGATGTTATTTGTTAATGTCAAACCTAATTGATCTAGGACATCTCGTCCCCATAAATTTATAGGAAGATGATCCAATACATATGGCTGTATAGTTCCTTCGCATCCTTCAGGATCCTTCCAATCTAATACCATTGCACTTCTATGGGGATTAGTTGCCACTCCTAGGCCTCGAAGCGTTTGAGTGGCTTGTTGTAGCGGCCAATGTTGTGGCCATTCTTGACGAGATATGATGCTAAGGTCTGCACCTGTATCCAGCAGCCCATTAAATACATGTCCTTGAATATTTAGTTTGAGCATGGGGCGAGAATCTAAATTTAAAGACAGCATAGCCCAATCTACACCTGTGGAGCCTAATCCCCTGGAACCTCTTTCTATAGTACTACTGGAAAATTTATCATGTAGGCTGGGTATTATTAATAACTGTGCTATTCTATCTCCTGGTGAAATTACTGATATACCCTTTGGAGAACTAGCTATAATTTTTATTTCACCTTCATAATCGGGATCAATTACCCCGGGACTTATCATAAGTCCTTTTAGCGTAGAAGAACTGCGTCCTAACAATAAGCCTACTGTTCCTTGGGGAAGAGGTCCTTTTACTCCTGTGGGAATGATTTGAACTCCCATCTCTGGAGTTAGTACTGCTCTGGCGGAGGCGCAGATGTCCAACCCTGCGCTCCCTCTGGTTCGTCTGATGAGAGATCTGATGGATAATGTGTCCTGGGCACTACCCTGATGGTGTTGCTGGGTTCCTCCATGGTGTTTCTGGGTTCCTCCAGTGCCCCGTACATTTGTGGTCGTGGGCCCCGGAGCATTGGGCCCCCCTGTCCGTTTTTTGGCAATGGAGCTCGATGCCTTTCTCCACGATATCGTGGGTAAACACTTGGTCCTTGTCTGTTTTTTGATAACGGAATACCCTCTATGGTGGTTTGAGAACGGCATTCATTAGCCCAATGTTTCCCTCTACGGCATCGTGGGCAAATACCCGGTATTCTATTCGTTTGATATCTAGCTTTGTTAAACCCTCCTCCTATGGGGCAACTCCTTTTAAAATGTCCTGTTTGATCACAATTATAGCATGTTTTTGGCCTGGCATCTAAAGCCTGTTGTACTGCTGCCAAGACTTGCCCTTGTTCATTAACGTCTCTACATAATTTAATATATGTGTTTAAATCTTCATGTCTCCATGGTCTAATGACCTCTCTGCAACAACGATTTGCTTGGTCATAAGCCAGTTGTTTTATAAATGGCATTGCCTGTTCTGTATCCCCAAAAATTCTGGAAGCTGCTTGAATAAGCCTATCTACAAATTCAGCGTAAGGTTCATTAGTTCCTTGTATTACCTTAGATAATTGACCTTGTAAACCTCCATGCCCCTGTAAAGTTTTCCATGCCCTAACCGCATCTACAGCAATTTGTGCGTATACACCAGGATCATATTCAATTTGTTGCCGTTGACCCTCATAAGGTCCTTTTCCTAACAACATATCTAGATTTCTTTGAGGGTAACCGGCTGCTGCATTTCGCCTAGCTGTCTCCCTGCAAAATTCCTCATTGGCAACCTTCCATAACAAATATTGTCCTCCATTTAGCACAGATTTACACATACTAGCCCAATCTGCTGGCGTCATGTCCAAGTTGGTAATGGATTCGACCATGCTTACAGTGAAGGGTGCTTGAGGACCATAGGTTGTTACAGCCTCCTTTAACTGCTTCACTGTTTTGAAATCTAAAGCACGGTGAATTCGCTGCCCTCCTGCCTGCTCAAGTACAGGGCATGCTAATCTTTGAGGTCCTGTCTCAGGATCCCATCTATCAACTACGGGGTTTGAGGGCCACTCAGCTATCTCCATAGGGGGTGCTGTTGGTTGAATTACGCCCTCTGGTGATAGAACGGTGTTAGTAGCAGCCTCCTGTTGTAGCTTTTTCCCTAATACCTGTTTCTCCTCTAAGCTTTCTTCCTTTAAATTTTCTTCCTCTGTCTGACTAGCTTGAGAGACCTTCTCTTTTGCTTGATCTAAAATGTCTTTCTCCATGGTCTGAACCTCTAACAATTTACTTAACACTCTTTCAGTTTGTTTTTTACTAATTTCTAATCTGTTATAAAGATAACGCAACCCAATAAGATAACACAAAACAAAACCAAAACAGAATGAAACAAAAACGGAACAAAAAATCGTTGTATCAATTTTCCTATTTTCTTGATATGTGCATTTGTGGTCTATTTCTATCTCTTCCTCAGGGGCGAACAACTTCAAACCTTGAGCCAACCATTTTTCCCAATCTGCCTGATAAAATTCTAGGGATAGGCAGCTTGAAACAAACACAAAACAAATCAAAACAAGAACACATTGTTTTTTAAAATGGTCACCCATTCTCTCGCCTTCCCTTAGGGGCAATCAATTTCACTTACCCCGAAGCTTCAGACGTTCCCCGCACGGGCCACCAAATGCCGCAGTCTGGCTGGGCACAAATCACGAGCCACTGAAGCAGGAACAAACTTTATTTTTAAAACGCAGAAAAACACTTCACACAGCTCCCGGGGAAATCCTCCCAAACGCGCCACGAGGCTTGTCCAGGAACCCCCAGCCGGAACTATATCTCCCGGAAATCCCTCCTCCTGCACTTCCCCAACCAATGGGAACTCTCGGGGAATCCCCGGAAATCCCCACGAGAACTCCAAAATAGTGCGAGAACTCAAAAGTTGCGGCAGAGGCGGACAGGCAGAGGCGCCTGTCAATCAATACTGTTGGCAAAATGCCAGGGGCCATACAGACTCAGCCGTGGCTCTCAGCATGGATCAGAGGCTATGCTCATCTAGGCAATGGTCCCTGAACAAAGCAGGAGGTGCTCTCTGTGGCCACACACATTGGTGCTGTGAGCAGCAGTGATGAAACTGTTCAAGTTGTTGTTGCTGGGCTCTTTGAAAAAGAACACATGCAGCCTGTAATGATTGGAGTTCCCCAAGCATTTTCCAGAAAGTCTGTGCTTCACTCACTCATCTCAGGGCATCTTCTCGGCCATGTGGAAAGCTTTGGCACTACTGAAGCACAACTACAGTGTGAAAGTTCTTTCAAGCCACCAATATTACAGAGTATCAAAATACTACCTTCTGTTGATTCAGCCACTAACATCAGTCAGCCCAAATTCAGGAGGAAAAAAAGGATATATTCTTTCTCTTATGTTGAACTAGCAATATGTATGCAGTGAAGAAAGAATTTTGAAGAAACCTGTTGGAAATAATCTACTCTAAGTGAGAAAAGAGAAACATGTTTTTAGAGTTTCAAGTCCACTACTGTGGTAGGAACTGGACCCTGATTGCCATCTTTGTTTTGGGCTCTATGTGTGTCAGTCTGGTCCATTTTTCTCCTTGGTTTGAATAACACATTTTATGAGATTTTCTTTTGTTATCCTTCCTGATTACACCTTCAGGTGGCATGGGAACTATGTCTTGCTTTGGCTGTATAACTTCCTAAACTTGCTTCCTGTTTTCTGAAATCTGGTTGCACAGGAGTGTTTTTATACCCAATAGTCTAGATATTTTTTTCTTTTACAAGGTGGTAGAGATTTTGCAAAAGAAACTTCTTATAAACTTTGTGAGCTTTTTATTAAATAAATCTAATCAATGACAAATCCTATAGATTATGACTACAATTCTTTTAATAGTGTCTCTATTCTGTTTTAGTTATGGTACTACATGCCTGTGAACCCATACACTTTGCATGAGCCATCACATCCACACCAAAAGTAAACATCAACTTTGTGCCTTTTAAATACTAAAGAGAATGTAAGCTGTTTCTTTATTGACCTGGTTACACTGACTTTACTACTTGCTATGAAGCAAGTCTTTTACATAAATAATGATAACCAAATTTATTCAGTGTCCAATCATGCAAAACCTGAAATTTCTGAGCTTTACATATATCTTCTAAATTTTTTTTTGAATCAACTAGTTCTTTTCTGACCTCATGTTTTTCTTCTAATAGTTTAAAAAATATAGCTTGCAAAAACCCACATGATATTACTAACATTCTTTTCAAAATACCCTCACCTGACTTTCAGTTTCTGACTAAAAAGTGCAGACTTGACAAGAGCATCACTCACAACTTAGTAAAAATTAAACAAACAGAAAAAAAAAAAAGAAACAAAAAATATGGAGAAAGAAAATGCTCAAATCCCTCCTTAAACCAGTCAGATCTGCAGGGCATGTGAAGCCTGAGCACTGTTCTACCAAGGAAAGATCATCAGAACACACGTTAGAGAAACCAAGCTAGTCTGATTGATGAGAGGGTAGAGGTCAGTGAGTGTGAAGTTGTGGGGGAGGAAGAAAGCTTGGGGAGAGTTGGCACATTGCTGTACTCTGTTGCTGCATATACCATCTGCATCTGCTCACATGGCACATCTGGACAGTCCAAAGACAGAGATGAGATTCTGCCTGAGGCAGGAAATATATGACATCCCCTCTGACTATTTCCTATATCCAAAAAGTGCCTTAGATGGTGAGGAAGGCCAACAAATACTGCTACAGCCAGCAAAGGGCTATGGCAAACTCCCATTTCAGCTATGATGAGGGAAAGAGGCAGAACACCTATTCCTGCAGCAGGTTCACAGAGATGCAGGAAAGGGAAAGACCACAAAGTCCAGGATCAAAAAAGGCAGTGTTTTCCAGAGATAGAGGCTTTCTGAAAACATTACAAAATGCCTTTCTTTCACCCTCCACTCCCAGTCTAGAAAATATAAAATAAAATCAACCTGCAAGAAGCTGATTCTCTCTGAGGCAGAGAAAAAATGAAGACAAAAGGTGGGAAGTGGAGCAGACACTGGGTAAACAATCCTCCAGTAAATAATGAATCAGCCCATGAGGCCTTGCTGGATTGTTCAGAGTTTCTGGCCCACAGAAACATTATTTCCAGAAACCTTAAAGCTAGCCCAACTCTGGGGCATGTTGTAAAAACCTTACCTTAATATTTCAACAGAAGAAAATACCCTCTTTTTTCCTCTACCCTCTTTTTTCTCTACTTACTCAAGATCTAGTTTTAAACAAAAACTTGAGTCACACAAAATATTAAGATAAAACATTGCCCTCCCAGAAACACAGTACTTGTCAATATAACCTCACATTTGACTTTGATGCGGTAGCGGTTTAATAAAAAAAAAAAAAAAAAAAAAAAAAACTCAATAACTAAGATTGATCGGTAAAAAGCTGCAACAGAAAAGAACATCCAAAGTCAGATGGGCAAACCCAGAAAAGAAGAAATGTGTTTGGAAAAATAGTGGAATGGTCATAAAAGAAAAACTGTTTTTCCTGATGTTGGTATCTTTATTCTCTCTCAGACTGGAGAAAGAGGCAGGGCATTGAACCTAGGTCTGCCTGCATTTTTGTTGCTGTTGTGACAAACAACCACAAGCTTAGTTCTTAACAGCTCAAGTTTTCTCTTTGGGTGGTTGAGCTTGGAATACCCTAGGGAGGCCCAGATGGTACAGAAGGAAATTTTCCTTCTGTCCCCATGTTCTCCTCAGGCAGGATCACTGACAGCACATACACGTACCAGCAGTGCATCCACCGAGTGTGTCCTGATGGTGACAGAAGGGAAACATTGTTTTCTCAACAGAGTGAGAATGGTGCCATGTTTCCAAGGGGGCCTGGCTACACACCCCATATTTTCTGACTTTATCAGGCCTGCAGAACTAAGTGAGACCAGTCAAGTGATTAAAATATTTAAATGTCCCTTTTAATGCTCAGTCTGAATGGGGATGTTACTGATTGTTTTGTTTTAAGTTCTGTTTTGCAAGAGGGGAAAGGGTATTCTTATTGTACTCTTGTGGTTCATAGGCCCCCTGAAATGGGCTAAAAAAATACTGGTCTCTTGCACATCCTGAGTTTTTGAGTAAGCTGGTTTTACTCTCTGTGGCCTCCCATCCTTTCCATTCATTTCTATCCCTCCCACATATCAAGGAATCCTAGCAGGCATCAAAGTGTTAAGGGGTGTTTTTTTGTTGTTGTTGGTTGGTTGGTTGGTTTTTGTTTGTTTGTTTATTATCTCTGCTTCCAGCTGTACAGACCTACTACAGAAGGCAGAAGCATTTACTTCCCCTCCCAGCCAATTCTGAGGGGAGGCTTGCTTGTGCACAAGGAAGAATAAGAGGGAAGGGCTAAGGCCAACTTCCTTCCCCCTCCCAGTTTTGCTATGTGGGAGAGATCATCTCTGGACTCTCCCGATATTTATTGTGAGCACCTAGAAGTGCTTGTGGAGAAAAGGCCTGTGAGAGTGCAAGGCTACTAAGTGTTTCTCTCGTCCAGCCTGACCAACCTGGCACCTGGCTGATCTGCTTCCAGAGGCAGGGATGCCTTGCCCAGGGAGTGAGAGTTCCTCCTGTCTTTGAAGACTCCTGCTGTCTCCTAGAATCTTGGCCTGCCTATAGCTTGGAGAACTGGGCACTCTGATTTCTGTTCTTCCAGTATTATTGCATTTTGAAATGGGGAATGGCTATTTTTCAAGTTCTATATCTTTGAGCACAGAGAAGATGCATATTTTTAAATTTCATTTATGTTCCTCTTTCCTTTTGTAAATTGTTTTTACAAAATCAAGAAAATAATTTTGTCTCTCTTCATTTCTAACCTGTGTGGGGGGCTATAAAAAAAAAACTTAGTTTGGGGATTACAGTTTCAGAGGTCTCAATCCATAGATAGTTGACCCTATTTCTCAGGGCCTGAGGTGAGAAAGAATGTTATGGTGGAAGAGTGTGGAGGAGGGAAGTATATAAGGATTAAGCACCAGGAGGAGGAGGAGGAGGAGGAGGAGGAAGAGAGAGAGAGAGAGAGAGAGAGAGAGAGAGAGAGAGAGAGAGAGAGAGAGAGAGATGGTTTCACTTATCATAGACAAAATATGAATAAAAAAGCCATGCCCCGAAGGACCCATCTCCAGTATCCACACCTTACTTCCCCATAGTTATAAGCCACATAATCCCTATTAGGGGAATAATGTACTGATTAGGTTAAAATTCACACAACACAATCATTTCACCTCTGATTTTTTTTTTTTTTTTTTATTATCTCACTCATGAGTTTTTGGGGATCTTCCTGTCTAAACATTTACAACCTGAATACGCTTACCTGCCTCATCCTTCCTAGTTCCTGGAATTACCAGAAGGCACCACCAGGTCCAGCTGAGAGAGAGAGAGAGAGAGAGAGAGAGAGAGGTTTGTTTGTTTGTTTTAATTAAAGCATTATAGTTACACATAGTAGTTGGGTTCATTTTGACAAAATCATACTTGCATGGAATATTTTACTCCATTCTAGTCCCTTTTCACCTTCCCCCTTTTCTTCTTTCTCTAATAATATCCCTTTCATTAATTTATTTATTTATATTTCATTGTTACTTTCTACATATACATAATGGTGGAATACACCATGATATATTTGTATATATGCACACAGCATGATTTAGTTGAATTCATTCTGAATTTTCTCCTCTTTTTCATGCCTCCTCATTCCACTTCAATCTTTTCCTACTTCACTGATATTCCTTTTGTCTTTATGATATCTGACTTCTACACCTTTTCCCCTTAGTTTAGACAAACTTTTGCATAGAAGAGAAAACATTTAACTTTAGATTTTGTAAGTGTGGCTTATTTCACTTAGCATGATATTCTCTATTTCCATCCATTTACTAACAAAAGTCATAATTTCATTCTACTTTATGGCTGAGAAGAAGAACTATATTGTGTATGTATGCCACATTTTCTTTATCCAATTATCTATTAAAGAATATCTGGATGGTTTCATAGCTTGGCAATTGTGAATTTTTCTGCTACCAATATTGAAGTACCTTTATCACTACAGAATGCTGATTTTAGTTTTTTAGATAATACCATGTAGTGGAATAAGTTGGTCATAAGGTGGTTACATTTCCTGCAGCCCAGATTTATAGCCCAGAAAGTTACACAAAGGGGGGTTACAGATAACAGAACTCTGATGAGCATAACACTAATTGTAGTTTACATTTTTGCTGGCCCCAACATCAGAATTTATGAAGGTCATTAGAGCCTCAGAGAGGGTTGTTTTCTGTCCAGGGAAGGCCAATATTTGTGAGGCATCACTAAAGTTTCAGAGAGGGCTGCTATCTGGTCAGAGAGCCAGGCATGGGTGAGTTCAAGGCACAGGCAGGCATTCCAAGCAGGTTCAGAATTTGCAGTAATTTACAGTAAAACCAAAATTATCTTTTCATGGCTTTGTAGCGAAATGGCTCCCAAATTTGAGAAAAGATTAGGTTGGGTCTATCATTAATACCAGGTATTTAACTCAACAGCACAGAGACACCACCCCAGCCCATTTATATTTTTGTATTTATTTAGAGAGAAGGTTTCAGTTAGTGGTGTAGTGCCTTGCTTTGGCTGAGGGTGGCTTTGAACTCATGATACCCATGTATAATTTTCCTGAGCCACAGGGATTATGGCCTGTGCTACCAAGTTTTCTTTCAAGTGAGTTTTTAAATATGTAAGACAAGTTTATTAAAATGTCATTTAGAAGGATTCCTAATATTCAAGCAAATTCCTTTGTCCTGGTGTGGCTGGAATAAAAGTGGAACTGGAATTTAATTTAAATTACAAGCAAGTTCAATTGCAAAGGCTTAATTAGAACACAGTTACTTAGAAGGTAACACGCCATAGCACTATTGTACTTTTTTAAAATATTATTTTTCTTAGTTTTAGATGAACAAAATATTATTATTATTATTATTATTATTATTATTATTATTATTATTATTATTTTAATGTGGATCCAGTATTGAACACACTTCCTCATGCATAATAGCCAAGCACTCTACCACTGGGCCACAACTCTGGACCCTTACCTGGTTTTTTAAAATATTTACTTATATTTTATTTATTTATATGTGGTGCTGAGAATTAAACTAAAGGCCTCATATATTCTAGGGGAACACTGTCCCACTGAGCCACACCTTCAGCTCTTTCCTGGTACTTTTTAAATACCTGTTTTAGATAAATTTTAATTAGTAATTTAGACTAAATCAATAACCTAGAAATCAGTGAAGCTGAGAGCCTAGTTTTATCTCAAACTCTGACTTTACTTTCTCTTTCGTCTACAGACTCAGACACCTTATCACAGTGTCTGAGTTAAGATTCCCCCTTGATGAATTTACTGTGTGTTGTCCACCTTCCAAACCCAATATTTACCTATTCCTTAGTTTTAAAAAAGTCTTAAACAATTTGCCCAGAGGTACCAAAATCTCTTGGAGTATTCAGAAAAATCAGTTTGTCAGTCTTGCCTTTTAGAGAGCAGTTTGAATTATAAGTATGCAGCCTTTAAGGAAAGTAGATAAAAGGACCCTTTTCATCAATACCTTGTATCTAAAATGCACTTCATTTGATTCCTTTTATTATATACTGTGAATAAACCTACAATGAAAATGGAAATAAAGAGATTTCTTTAATAAAAATGTTCCAATTTTTTTTATATATATCCAGAATTATAATTGTTTGGTTATAGGGCATTTTTTATCCAAGAATTGTTGTTTATTTTTATTTATTTAGACACTTTACCACTGTGTTACATCAATTTATTTAATGAGACAGTGTATCATTGAGTCACTTAAGCCATTGCCAAGTTTCTGAGGCTGGTCTTGTACTTAAGTTCCTCCTGTTTCATCTTCCAAAGCCACTGGGAGTACAGACATTCATAATAATACTCTGCTTCAAAATATTACTATTAGTGGATTATATGGCATTTGTATTTTGAGCTTTTAAGAGCCATGATAGTTTTTTCAAAAGTATCTGTATTCATTTTATATTTTAACCAAACTTTTTATCTATACATATACACATATACTCTGGAGTCCCTACTATCTTTCAGATATTTGTTTGGTTTGGTGTGGTTTGGTGCTAGGAATTAAACTCCGGGGGTGCCAACCACTGAGTTATGTCCCCAGTCCTTTTTTATTTTGAGACAGGTGATATATCACTAATATCTCACTAAGTTGCTTATAGCCTTGCTATGTTGTTAAGGCTGTCTTTCAAATTACAATCCTCCTGACTCAGCCTCTTCAGCCACTAGTATATTTGCCACCACACCTAGCTCTTTCAGATTATTATAATAACCTTTTCAACAATACTGCTCAGGCTACAAAAAATCTCTTTGACTGATGATATTTATCCCTGAGGAAAGTTTATATGAAGTAGCCAATGTAGGACTATTCTGTAAAGATTTGTTGGAATAACCAGGGATCATTGGTTTTTAACCTTCTTTCTGAATTACTCTTTGGTATTATAGTTCATAAAAGTGCTGGGAAAGGATGTAAATTCATTTGTTTGAAATCGACAGAGATTTACATAAGCTCAGTCACCTTTTGTTCCAGAGCTTGGAACTTCAGGACATAGTAACATAAAATATGTGAAAGTTAAGACATTCAGTACACACACACAAAAAAAATCTTTTTCTAGGAGCAATAGGTAATTCTAGAATTATTACTAGTGTATCAGAGACATAGTAATGTAAACAATATGTTAAAGTTGAGACATTCAGTACACACATACACACACACAACTTTTTCTAGGAGCAATCGGTAATTCTGGCATTATTACTAATGTGTCAGGGTTGGGGCAGGATTCAGGAAGAGCTAAAATGTCACTCAAGAGTATATTACTGGATTCCTCCCTATTTCCCCTAAAATACAAGCTAGAGTGAACTTCATCTGTCAGCAACAGCAGTTGGGAAAATATGCTTGAAGATGTTTTTTGAGATAAATTGACAGCTTTGATATTTGGGTATTTCTGTGTCTTGATCACAGCTGATGAAACACTTGAAAAAGCTTTTATGGCTCCTAGCTATCACCACATTTTTTTTTTATCACTTCTCCCATATTTCCTTCTTTCTTTTTTTCTTTTTTTTTTTTTTTTTTTTTTTTTTGTGATGCTAGAGATTGAATCCAGGGCCTTGTGTATAAAAGACAAGCACTCTAAAAACTGAGCTACATCCTCAGCCCCTCTCTCACATTTATGTTTACTATAAGTGATGATGGTAATTGGGAATTTTGTCTTAAATGTGCTCAAGACACGACTAATATCCAGTGTATATAAATCTCTCTAATCATTATAATTTTGCCAAAGAGACACTCACAGCAGTTTTTTATTAAATGTATCTATAGATGGAGAGAGAGTGTCTCATTTTAATATTCTGCTTTATTTTCAACATCATTCCTTCTTAACATTTGCCTTTTAAAGTGTTGCAAAGGTTGGAACTGACTACCTTGCACATTGTGCACACACACTCTTTCAGTGAACTTTGTCACTAGGTCCCAATTCTAACTTTAGGTTGGATAGATTCATTCATTCAATCTAATGTTATTTTTCATAAGGTTGGTTTTATATATGCCTTTCTATTGCTCTTAACAATACTATTGATATACATATGGTTTCAGATTTGATTCATGTTATGATTTATTCTTCTGTATTATTGCAATATAATTAAATGTATCACATAAAAATAACTATATTATTTGTTTTTTATTAAAGGTTTTGAAGTATTTTACATATTTTATTTCCAAGATGAATTTTTTTTTGGTCCTTTCTTTTCTTTTCTTTTATTTGGTACTGGGAATTAAACTCAGGGGAACTTAGCCATTGAGCCACATTCTGAGACCTATTTCGTATGACATTTAGAGATCGTTTCTCACTGAGTTGCTCAGGGCCTCACTTTTGCTGATGCTGGCTTTGAGTTAACAATACACCTGTCTCAGTCTCCCAAGGTGCTGGGATTACAATTGTGCACCATCACATCTAACTCTCTTATTTTATTAAAAAATACATGCTAAAATTTTATGGGAAAATATTATATATTAAATTGAGTTAAAATAATTTTCTTTGTAATGATTAGTTTTATTTACACACATGGTATTTTATGTGTTTTGTAATTTTTATTTAGTTTTTGATAAGTTCTACATATTTTCCTTGAAAGCCACTATACATGTAATGTATTTAACAGATGTAACTTCAGTATAATACATTTATGTGTTATTTTGTAAATCTAAAATCTTTCTGGGCTCTATTTACCCACTTTTCTCAAGCTTTATTATTTTTATTTGTTTTTGAATGTACCTCCTCTTTCCTTCAAGGCTCCAGATTTCCACTGTTTGGACAAGTAAAGCTCTAGCCTTATGCTATCATGTAACTGTACACTGTCATGGTACACACATACTATAATTTCTACAGGTCTATGCTGCTTTGTGAGGAGTACTCCATATATACACAAAAACAGTTTTCATGAATAAATAACAGCAATTTCTACTCTATCTTTACTTCATGAGGATTTGTTTTGTGTCCTCATCAATACCCTGTATTCTTTTGGTGGTTGTTGTTTCTTACTGGAAATTTAAATCAGGGGCACACAGAGACTGGGTCACACATAGTTTCTTAGGGTGTTGCTAAGTTTCTGAGGCTGGTTTTGAACTCAGGATTATCTTGCCTTAGCCTCCCAATCCAATGGGATTATAGGTGTATGCCATGGAACCTTGTTCTATTTTATTCTTATATTGAAATATATATTACTTCTGAAAATCATTTATTCTTGATATTAAGAAAGCATAGAATATCATTTTTTCCCCACAAATAACCTCCTTTTTTCTTTTGGAAAAGATGTCATTTTTATTTTGGAAAAGATATCAGTATTACCAAATGTATACTTTATTGTTTTCTAAATGGAAAGTTTACTACTACTACTACTACTACTACTACTACTACTAAGCTATGTATTAGTTACAGAAGTTTATCTGTTCATATTATTATAAGGTATATACTCTTTTCTATAAATTCATAGTATACTTCAGTGTGTATCAAAATGACTGTTGGGGGTTGGGAGGGGAGGGTTATTGGGGTTAGAAATGATGGTGGAGGGCTGGGATTGTGGTTTAGTGGTAGAGTGCTCACTTAGCATGGGTGGGACTTGAGTTCAATTCTCAGCACCACATTTAAAAAAAAAAAGGCATTGTGTTGTGTCCATCTACAAAAAAAGATTCTCTCTCTCTCAAAAAAAAAAAAAAAAAAAAAAAAAAAAAAAACTTTATTAAAAAATGATGGTGGAATATGATGTATACTATTATATAAAGTACATGTATAAAGAAGTGAATTCGTGTAAATATACTTTGTATAAAATTAGAGAAATAAAAAATGGTGCTCTCTATGTTTAATAAGAATTGTAATGAATTCTGCTGTCATATATAATTAAAAAGTAATTAAAATGAAAAATAAATAATGGCATTATGTTCTAATTGGAAATAACTACTACTCCTTTTACAACTTAAAAATATGTCTGTTGGTTAGTGATAAACTTTATAAAGTATAAATGTATCCTGAATAATTGGTAATACATAAACCCAGATTTACTTATTTCTAGTGTTTCAGCAAATATTTTTAAAAAACTGTGGAGTTCATTTCTTGCAACATACACTCATGATTATATGAGATGCATTTTATACATATACATATATACTACCATTATATAATTAATAAATGATTACTACATCTCACATTAACCACATTTATTTAAAATTAATTTGTCTTTTGAAAGCACCAATATATGACACTCTTTGGATATATATACTTGGTGTGTCTTCAAATTTGTCACTTTATGTATTATGTTCTTTTCTTTACTCTCCTTTTTATAAAATTTCTTTTTCCAAATTATTGATTAGTGAATTTTAGACCTTTCAGTTTAACCCTGCAGTCTGTAGATTTTCTTTTTAACCTCAGCTAAAATACATCCCACATTTTATAGGCTTATTTTTATGTAAATGACTTCTAAAAACCTGCATATATAACACCCTAACCTGACCTTACTCTGGACTATTGATATCTGAGTGGAGGGGATCTCAAGTGACCCATGGAAAAGGCAGGATTGGGATGGGTCAGGATGTGAGATTGGTGGATGCTGAGTATGTAGTAGTGAGTATTCATGAAAAAGTATTGGTGGAGTAGACAGGGGTAGAGAAAAAAAGTGCTGTGAAGGAAAGAGGGAAAGAATGACAAGCTCAAGTGTTCAGATTTTAAAAGTCTAGTGGTGGATGAATACTAGCATCAGGGTAAAACGTAGTTTCTTTGGAGGCAGAAATAAGGTCAGGAGAGAACCCCAAATCCATTTGTTGTACTCATGCATGAGATAGGCTGTTGATTTTAGGGCTTGTTACTCATGAGGGTTTGTTTGTTTGTTTTATTTATTGTGTGTGTGTGTGTGTGTGGGGGGGGTGTTGTTTTCTTTTTTGGTACCAGAAATTCAACCCAGAGGCATTCATCCACTGATTCACATTCCCACCCCCTTTTTTTTTTTTTTTTTTTTATATATATTTTTATTTAGATACAAGGTCCCTTTGAATTTCTTAGGGCCTAAAAATTTGATGATGTTGGCTTTTAACTCATTCTCTTCATGAATCCTGAGGTTTTTTAATGTAGAGGAATCAGTATCTCAAATCCAGAACAAAAATCTGAAATCCAGAACTTCAGTGTAGCTCTCCATAGGTCTCAGAATAAACCCCTAGTTTTCCAGCTCTCTGTTCACATATCCAAAACTAGGGTTTTCTGTTCACAATGAATAAGTATAAAATAGAATAGATAGTATAATGACCATGTAATCAGGATAATGGGCCTCACTCAACCACACCTGGCAGCTAACTGAAAGATATGTTAATGAGCACCATTAAAGCCCATTTGTGGGAACACCTTTAATAAAGTCCTTTGTCCAGGGGTGATTCCTGATTGAATTAAAAAAAAATAGGATTGGTCACCGAAAGAATAAAAGTGAACCAATATGGTAGTCAGGGTGCCTTTTCCAAAGCCTATTCAAAATCATTAAGCTTCGTGTTCTGCCCAAAAACATTAGTAAACTTCTAAGATGGCACACAAAAATGAGGTTTTTTTTCCTGGTATCATTCCTCATACCACATGGTGGGAGTTCTATTTCTTAAATACAACTGTCACTATCCTAAAAATTCACATTGATTTGACACACAGTCCCTTTTTACACAGCATGAGGACTTGTTGGGGCTGGCTGTCTTCATGCGCTCCACAATGGAAGGGGTCAGATTCCAATTTTTTTCTCCCACCTTAAGAAGTTTTTCTCCTGCCCCTAGGGTCCTAACCAAACTGCCTGACCCCTGGGTGGTCAGGGAAGCAGTGGGTCTCACCTGATCGGCACCAATGCTCCATGGTTCATAGTTCACTCTCAGAGGTCCTGGCAGGTGTGCAAAGCTGACTCTCTAGTGAGCATTTGGTCCAAACAGCACAGCCTTGTTCAGAGAAGCCCATCTCTCCTGCTTCCTGCTCCTATTTTCTTTGAATCTGTCGCTGGCAGAAGAGCAGAACCTCACACTACTCATTTCTTCTTGCCCTGGCCAGCTGCCCCATCCAGCCAATATGTCACCTGTGTGTGCAGCAGTAGGAGTCACAATTCTGTCCTGCCCAGGAGATGCCTTGTTCCACTGACCCTGCAGTGCAGCCACCCACTGCACAGTGACCAAGGCCTAGCTGTCTGCAGGGTGAATCCAGGCCTGGTACCTGTGGCCATGCCCTCCTAATGGGCAGATTCACCTGGAACTCTGCGCAGTGGCCCTGGTTGGTCACATCCCCCTACCTAGTTTTGCTCCTTGTGTGGAGGGGTGTAGAACTCATAGCTCTGCAGAAACACCCTTGGGCTTTCCCCACCATCCCCAAAGTACCCAAGTGTCTGATTCATGAATATCCCCAGTGGGGGTGTCTTGGAAAAATCAGCTTCTGGTATAAAGAGAGAGGGACCTTGATAGTGAAGATACAAATCAAGGGAAAGCCACAAATTAATTTCTTACCCCTCTTAATGAAAAAGAGTAAGGCCAGAGACTCATGAGGCTGAGGTTGGAGGATCACAATTATAAAGCCAGCATCAGAAACTTGGCAAGGGCTTGAGCAACTTAGTGAGACCCTGTCTCAAAATTAAAAAAAAAAAAAAATTAAAAAGGCTGGGATGTGTCTAAGGGTTTATTCACCTCTGGGTTCAATTCTCAGTAGCCACCCTCTCCCCCCAAAAAAGAAAGAAAATCAGAGGGATTTGTAACTAATCTACTTACCATGAAAAGAAGTTGAAAAGAGGAAGCAGAGGGGAAGAGGAAGGGAATCAGCCAGCCTCTGGACCCTTCTTGCATCTTATAGAGGGGCCTGGGGAGCAGGGCGGGGCTGCATTCCCAGCCCTGGCCCATATGCACCTGCGCTTCACATCTCCCACAACTACAGTCAGTGTGTGTACGGGGTGGCCAGGTAAAAAGGCTCCAGCCTGAGCAGCTGCATCCACTTCAGAACTCAGGCCAAATTGATTCCTCCTGGCCCAGGGAGAAGCCACCTGCACTGACACATCATGACCCCTGCCCTGTGGCCCCAACTCCCTCCAACTTGCAGTAGAGACTCTTGAACACAGAGCCTTTCCTCCTAGTTGGGAGGCACAGATGAAACAGAAACAATTGCTCATATATGATGGCACAGCTCAGTGAGCTGGACACATGCATACCCGTGGAATACCCTAGTGAGGCACAGGTCTCCTGCCTTTCTCTTACTCCCCTGTGTGTGTTTGCTTTGTTTTGTAATACTTAACCTGAGAGCTAAAGGGCAAAATGCCACATTTACCACATTCTGAACTATGGGCAGTTCAGATGCAGGAGATCTCTAGGTCTCACTCACATGGCACACATGTGAGCATGTAGCTTTGACCAACACCTATTCCTCACCACTCCCTACCTGGTGACCATCATTTCTCAGCCTCTGTAAGTTCACATTTTTAGATTTCCTATGTAAGTGAGGTCATGCCAGATTTCTCTGTGTCAGGCTTATGGAATTCAGCACAACATCCTCTAGGTCCATCCAAGTTCTGGCAAGTGTCAGCATCACCTTCCTTTTCAGGTTGAATAATATTTCACTATAAAACCACCAATTTGCTTATCCATCCATCCAGAGGACATTAAAATGGATTCTGTCCCTAGCTATTCTGAAGGGTATTCAGCAAACCCATGAGGTCACACATCTCATCCACATGCTGATTTTCTTTTGAATATATGCAGAAGAGGGCTTGCTGGGCCATATGGTCATTCTATTTTTATTCTTTCAAGGAACCTCCACACTGCTCTCCATGGTATCTCCACTTGCACATTTGCAAATCCTCAGTGAGTAATGCTTCATGGAAATTGAGGAGAGGGCAGGCTGGGGAGTCAGTCACAGCTTCCAACCAGAGGAGTTGTTAGGAGAATGGGTGTTTCACCTTGAAGCCCACTGAAAATAAGCTCAGTGGCCTTGGAAAGTGGCATTGCCATGCCCAAATCTTATGGAAGGTGAAGCTTATGGCAGAACACACAGCACATGTGCTTTATGAGACATCAGGCTAGAGGTCTGGTGCTGGCTCTGCCCATCCACCTGAGGGTCTGTTAGTGGTAAGTGATGTTTCACTACCCTCCTGTTCTCCCTAGTGGTATCAGTCTACAGCCCTGAAATGGTTCTTCTGGTGACATCTGAAAAACCTGATGTCAGCTGGACACAGTGCCTCATCCTCTTACCCACTGCTTCCCACACTGGCAGTGCCAGCCTCCCCATGTCCACTGGACCTGCCAGTTGCCTTGCAGCCCATTTCTGCAGATCAATGCTTAAGAGGGACTGAATCCAGAAGACCAAGGCAGGCTGCTCCACTTCCATCCAGGATGCAGTTAGAACACATACAGGGCTTGATGTCTCCCTGAGAAAAATTCTTTTTTTTTTTTTTTTTAGATTTAAACCCAGAGTGATATAAGGCTGGAACTGCCTGCCTCTGTGAGAGAAGAGCCTGTCTGACCATGGGGAATGCACAGCAGAAGGCAAGAAATGAAATGTAAGGTAAACTATATCCTGATGAACCCTGGATGCTACTGGACCTGCAGTCCACTTTTCCCCTGAGTACTTTAGCTATACAATTTTACTCTTTGTTGTTTGTTTAAACCTATTTTAATTGGATTTTCTGTGATTTGCAAAAGGAAGATAACAATCTGATATATTTCATAGACTCAGGACAATTTATCTTGCAATTTTTGGTTTTTCAACTACGTAGAACAGCATCTGTTTCCATGAAAAGAAGAAGGAAGGGAAGGAGGGAGGGAAGAAGAAAGAAAGGGAGGAAGAAGAAGAGAGAGTGAGTATTGGATGGAAGGCTTAGCTGAGCACTCAGCCTAAGAATAGAAGGGCAGACATGGTTGTTCTCACTGTCTCCACAAAGAATGGCTGCCTGCGCTCCAGGTGAGATCACTCATGAAATAAAGTTGGCTATTAGGCTTATCTGTCTCTCCCACAGCACTCTCATTACATAATCACCTTTAAAAATGTTACTATCTTGGGCTGGGGATGTGGCTCAAGTGTTAGCACACTTGCATGGCATGCGTGCGGCCCGGGTTCGATCCTCAGCACCACATACAAACAAAGATGTTGTGTCCGCCGAGAACTAAAAAATAAATATTAAAAAAAAAAAATCTCTCTATCTCTCACTCTCTCTCTCTCACTCTTTAAAAAAATGTTACTATCTTGAAAGAAATTCCTTTAAGTAATTTTAGTTAAATGGGAAATTACAAGGACCAGTGGTCTTTGATTAAAAAATGCTGTTACAAACTGACTCACCAGAAAGCCCTTTCTAAAATGATTTACAGTGCCTGAGATTCCACAACTCAGGCCTCAACTGTGGTTCAGGATTGGGGTGCTGCCACCTAAGCACGGAGAAGTCCCTAGCCATTAGGAGACTAAACCTGAAGGCAAGGCCTGTGGTTACCACTTACCCTGAAAACTGGGCTTTCTGAGGGTTTTGACACAGAGAAAACCCACATCAGGTCCACTGCCAGATCTTGCTTCTCCTGGGAAATGTACAGTAGTTGCAGGTGCAGAGACAACCCCCAAAATTAGAAGCAAATTAGCTCAGCTCAAAGCTCGAGCCCCTCAGGTTCACAGAGGAAGCCCTGAAGGCCTGTAGGACCTCATCTCTCTACCACAGAGGAGAAAGCAGAGAGCACACAGAACGAGAGGGTGGAACTATTTTATTTATTTATTTTTAATCTGAATTGTTTAAGCATCCTTTGCTTTTGAAAAGGTCAATATTTAGAATCACAAATCTGGAAACGTGATGAAGAAAGCAATTTCTAAATATGAACATATGCAGCTTCCTATTAAAGGTTGAAAACCTACTACAAATAAACTATAAATAACAGAAGAGAAGTAGAGGAGGGGGCAGGGCAAGAGGAGGGAGGAAGGGGGAGGCAAGGTGGACTGCAGTGGAGAGAACGATCTTCCTTGCTTGTGGGATTATTTCAAAACCAAGTCCACTGTTGTGTTCAACTCTAATGCACTAATTAAAAATTAAAATTTGAAACCTCAAAGCAAAACCCAAACCATGTCCTTCCTTGATTTCCACCTGCATTTCTCACAGGGATCTGCAAACCTGGAAGTGCCACAGCCCCTGTGGCAGGTGCTAGGGGATTCCTCAAAGGCCAACCCATGCAGCATATGTGTGCAGGCAAAGGGACCCCAAGAACATTGCTGAAGATTGCCCTGAATCTGCTGAATTAAACACTTGCCCAGGCTGAAGTCTTGCATGCCAAATGTATGGGCAGAGAAGACAAAGGACAAAGACACAGTGTTCAGTTCCCGCAGGCCTCAGTATGACCTCGCACCTCCCCACCTCTTTAACCAGGCTTTCCCAAGATTCCCAGTCACAACTGGGCACCAATCATCAGATCTAGCTGAGGGCAGTTTTTTGTTTGTTTTGTTTTAATTTAATATATATATATAGTTTTAGATGGACAGCATACATTTATTTTATTTATTTCTATGTGGTGCTGAGGATGGAACCCAGTGCCTCACACATCCTAGCCAAGTACTCTGCCACAGAGCTACAGCCCCAATCCCCTGAGAGTGGATTTTATGATGGCCTCAGGTAATCATTTCAGAACTTTAGCAGCTCCAATGTTCACACAGGTGATTTTCGTAAAGGTGCACTTCAGGGTCTAGCCCCTGGGTGGCCACACCTTCCGATTTGGCCAGCCTGGGCATCTGCAAATGGCCACACTGGAAGCCTCTGCTCCCCATGCTAGAGTGATGTTGGACACCCTGGGTGGCTTAAAGACCTATCCTCTGTGGCCCGAAGGCCAAAATACTGAGCCGGTGACCAGGCCATGATTTAGGTCACCTCCAGGTGCCTTCCTGTGCCCTCCCAGCTTCAGTGATCCCCGGAAAGCTCAAAGCCTTTTGCCTCTCAGCTGCCTGGCTCCAGCTTTCTCCTCTGTCATCACAGGGCCCCTGTGTGTCCTCTTCACCCAGTCAGCCCCTCATAAAGACATGGTCACATGGTCACCCTACATAGGGGCACTCCCTGCAGCAGTGTGACCTCATCTTGACTAACTCTGAAACAACAGGATTGATTTTAAATCTGTTTGTATCCTGTCCTCGGGGACAGAGTGTCTACCTACCTTTTGGCAAAGACAACAATCCCAGAACTCCACCCCTGGCCCAAGAATGAACGTCCTTTCCAGGTCCACATCCAGGCCCATCACCCTCATAGTGCCATTCAGCCTTGCACTTGATAAGTCTCAAAGTCAATGTCAGACAGACAACTTGATCTGGTTTGGGGGTCTCCAGAGAGGAGGCCTGGGGAACTTGTGGTCAGGGACCAGAGCCCAAGGGTGGGCACCGAGGGGCTACTTCCACTGAGAACCCCTTCTATGCCTTCCTGGGTTGTGGTCCCAGGGACTGAACCCAGGGGTGCCTACCTACCGACCGTCCCAGCCCTTTAGAGACAGGGCCTTGCTGAGTTGCTGAGGCTGGCCTCCACCTGGCAAGCCTCCTGCCTCAGCCTCCTGAGGCACTGGGATGACAGACACACCCCACCGCATCAGGCTCCTTCGGACATTCTAAGCCATCCCCCCCCCCACCATCGAACGCCTACGGGGCATCGCCTTCCCAGATGGCTCCCCGATGGGCGCCTCCCCACCTCTTCTGATGGGAAGCAGGCGGCAAAGGAGCTGAGCGAGCGTGGCCACGCCTCAGGGGCGAAGAGTGGGCAGCGCAGGAGTGGCGGGGGAAGTGGCCACGACCCAGGGGCGGGGGAGTGAGCAGTGTTTGAATGGGGGCGTGGCTACGCTCCAGGGACGGGGTGTGGGCGGGGCGTGGGCGGTGCAGGAGGGGGGCGGGGTGAGCGTGGCTACGCCTCTGGGGAGAGGTGTGGGCGGGGCGTGGGCGGAGCCAGGACCCCGCTGTGCAAGTGCATCTGCAAGCGGGACCCTGCAGCCTCCGGCTTTGAGGAGAAGGCAGAGCCCCCAGGAACCGCGAGGAGACAACAGCGCATCTCCGCTGGGGGTTTCGTGAGGCCAAGACGACCCAGCAAAGGTCCAAACCTCATCCCCGCTGGCAGCTGGACTCCTCTAGGGAGGGCGCGTCTGTTCCCCCGCCTGGTGGCCGGCGCTGCCGCTGCGGGACGCCCCAGACCTCCGTGGGCCCCTGCCGGTCCCGCTGGGCTTGGGGCCACCGCGGAGCCGCTGGTTTGCAGGGACGCTGCCCAGGGGACAGGTCACTTCAGGGGTCTCCCCGGTCACCTAGAAGAATGCATTGGAGTCGGGTGGGGTGCACGAAAGCCCCGGGACCCTGGCAGCTTGTTGCCACCGCCACCGAGTCCTGAGTGCGACAAGTTCCCGCTTAGGGTGAAGAGTGCAGGTGGCCTGCGGCCAGAGCTGCCCCAAGGCTGCCTAGCGCGTGTGTCGTGGGTTTGGGATTCGCCCCTGGGATTGGGACAAAACTGAACCCAGGGGCGCTGGCCACTGCTCCACGACCCAGCCCTTTGACTTTTAAGACAGGGTCTTGCTAAGTTCAGAGGCTGGCCTCAAATTTGCCATCCTCCAGCCTCAGCCTCCAGCCTGGGATGACAGGCGCCCGGCTCAGTTCTGGGGTTCTCCAATGTCTGGGAAAGTCGGAAAGGGGTCCGCAAGGGACAATGATGGTGGCCCTAGAGGCTGAGTCTGTTGCAGGCAGGGGTGGGATCGGGAAGCCTGCTTGGTTGTCACTGCGCTCCCGCCCCCACCCCTGCTGAAGTCCCTCTGGTCCTTGGGTGAGCCTGATGCAGGAGCCTAACCCTAGGGGTCCCCTTGAGCGTCCCCAGAGCCACATCTGCCCTGCATCCCCTGTGTTCCGCATGGTGTCCTGCGACGTCCCTCCCCAGGGCTGCTGGTGTCCCCATTAATCACATGAGGTTGACAGCGCAGACCTGTGTGCTGGTGGCATGATGGTGGCGGTGACAGCAGGTGATGGAGAGGACAATCAGTGGGTGCCGATTGGCCCATCTTACCGCGCCGCCTGTTGATTACCGCCTATCGCCGTGATGAGGACAACAAAGGCCTCCTGCACCAGGCTGCAGGCCCCCTGTCTTCCAAGTGGGAGGTGGCAGTTTGGTGAATCGCCCTGGGGAGGGGAGAAGGCACAGTGCTGACAAATGGGTAAGCAGGGAGAGGGGTGGCCACTGCCCTCTGTCCCTGGCTCTGCTTCCCTGAGGCCTGGGACCAAGGGAGGCCACTGCTCCCTCCCCTCAGTGCAGCCCTAGGACAGCAGCCCTGGGTCTTTCTCCCAGTGGGTATACTGGGTGGAGCCAGTAATTTCACCTGGTCTGATCCTATGGGCTCTGAGGCCCTCTGCAGACCTTGGGTTCTTATCCCCCAAATGGAGATTTTTCTTCTAAGCCCAGTGTCTGGGAGGGGATGTTGGAACCGGCCGGGGTGGGGGAGTCTCCTTGTTGACAGACTGCCAAGTCCTCTTCCTGGAGGGACCCAGATTGGGGGAGCCTCTCCATCCGGGCTGCTTGGGTGGCTGATCACACATCACCTCCCAGGTCCATGGGATATGGTCACACACCTCCAGCGATAGGAGACGGAGGCCCATCTTACAGATGGGGAAACTGAGGCTCAAGAACAGAAAGGAGCCTGGCTTGGTTGCAAATACCTGTCATCCCAGCATTTTGGGAGGCTGAGGGGGGAGGATTGAAATTTGGAGGCCAGCCTCAGCAACTTAGAGAGGTCCTGAGCAACTCAGAGAGACCCTGGCTCTAAATAAAATATATAAAGGGTTGGGGATGGGGTCAGTGGGTAAGGGACCCAGGGTTCAGTTCGTGGTGCTAAAAAAAAGCCCTTCCTGTCCTGGGTTTTCACTCCCACAGGGGCCCCTGGGATCCGGCAGGAAGCTGGGATTGATGGGCCACCCAATCCTGCACTGGGAGGCACCCCAGAGCCTGGGCCCAGCTGTGACCAATTCAAACACTTCAGGGGACCATTCAACCCCCCACCACCACATTTTTCAGGCTGGAGCTGAAATGGCACAAAAAATGGGAGTGCTGTCATGGCCGCTAGATGGCGTGTCAGCGCAATAAGATGTGACAAATATCCTGCTCTGCCTGGGCTGTGTCCCTTTCATAATGGAAGGAGAGACTTCTCCCCATGGGCGAAGGGTCATTGGAAAAACTGCCTCTGGGAGATGAATGTGACCATCAGGCCCTGTGGCTGGGGAGTCAGAGGAGATCCAGGCCACCCAACCTGCCTACCCAGGGCCATCTCTGCCCAGAGCCAGTTGGCCACCTGAGGAGCAGGAACAGAAGACTACACACCCCTCTGACCACCAGGGCACCTCTGTCCCAAACCACAGCTGGGGCCTGCTGTCACTGCGGCCTTTCATCTGTTCCTGGGAAAGGTTGGAGCCTGGGTCAGAGGAAGGGCCAGGCCAAAACCTGCCCTTAGAGGTCAGATCTGAAGACACGCAGGGACCTTCAAATACCCAGGACTCAAGTAAGACCAGTTCCATGCACCAAGGGAGGGGGTGCAGCCCAGGGCGCTCTGGGCTCTCACTGCCACTCAGCTTCCATCTTTTTGGGGTGGTATCAGGGATGGAACCCAGGGTCACTCAACCCTGGGCCCCATCCCCAGCCCTATTTTATATTATATTTAGAGACGAGGTCTCCTTGAGTTGCTTAGGACCTACCTAAATTGTTGAGGCTGGCCTCCAATTGCGATCCTCCTGCCTCAGCCTCCAGAGCTGCTGGGATGACAGGACACCCCACTGCACATGCCTTCTTGGAACTTTTGACCACCATGTGAGGCCCTGGGTTCAATGCCCAGTGCCATAAGGGGGAAACTTAGAATTTTAGAACAGTTTCAGATTTGCAGAGCAGTGTGATGGTGGCAGTGCCTTCCTGTGTGTCACCCATCATCTTTTGAATTTGGCACCCAGTCACCACCTGCACCCACCACCTTCCGTTTTACCTGATGCTCCTTTTTCTGTCCTAAAATCCCAGCCATGGACCTTGATGTCCCATCTCTAAAGGCTTCTCTGGGCTGTGACCTTTGCTTCGATGGCCCTTGTTCTTGGTGACCTCAACAGTTTGGGGGAGGACTGGTCAGGTGCTCTGCTCGTGTCCCTCAGCTGAGCTCATGGCCTGACTGGGACCCTGGGTGTGGGGAGTCCACCGTACCCATGTATCTGCCAAGGCACTTGCTGTGGACGCATCCAGTTGGCATTGACCACCACCTCCTGGCTGGTTCGAGGGGACGCTTCAGACCCACATAGTCCCTCTTCTCCTGTCCTCCTGTTGTCCTGGACTGCACATTTACCTCATTGACTTGGAACCCACAGGTGGCCAAGCCCAGCCCCCTGTGTTGACTAAGTTCCTCTGATATCAGTGTGACTCACGTCACTGCTCACTGGGTGACACCGAGAATGACTCTCTCTGGTTGCTCAGGCTGGTCCAGCTGGGCCATTGAGAGCCTTCTGTTGGCTCCTGGTCCCTTCAGCTTATCCCCATCACTGACCATCTCAGGGTTAGAGGGCCACTGAGTGAGTGGAAGGGGGCAGCCCCTGACAGCTGGCCATTCCAGAAGGTTCCTTACCAATAGGCCAAGCACAGTGTGCATGAGCACACAGAGGCATCCCCCACATGGGCAGGACCTCAGCAGCCAGGGTGTGGGGACATGGGATGGAGTGGATGAGGAGATTGTGGGCAGAGGTGGAGGTAAAGCTCAGGATTCACCCTGGCCCCCACTATCCCCTGTGACAAATGAGCTTGTCCCAGGGCTTGACCTGAGAGAAATCCCAACAGCGCATAGTGGGGGACATGGAGGCACCCTTCCTGGGGACAGTGCCCAGAACACACACCTTTAGCCTTGATCCCAAGCCATGTGAAGAAATATATATAACAATAGTAGATAATTAAGATATGGCCAGCTGGGTATGGTGGCACACACCCTGTCATCCCAGTGGCTTGGGAGGCTAAGGCAGGAGGATCTCGGTTTGGAGGCCAGCCTCTGCAACTCAGCAAGGCCCTGAGCAACTCAGTGAGACCCTGTCTCTGAATAAAAATGTCCTTGGGTTTAATCCCAATTATTCCTTGCTCCTAAAAAAAATTAAAGAGGGAGAGAGAGGGAGGGAGGGAGATAGAGGGGGTAGGGGTGGTGTTGTCCAAATAACATTTAAGATTTTATTTAAAAACACCTCAGGGGAGGGAGGATTCCACCAAAGCAATCCCAAAATTTATGATTTAAAACAAAAAAAAAAGCTCTTTAGACAGAACTAACCACACTGCAGAGCTCAAGGGAGAGGGGAGGCCAGGCCCAGGACGTGTATGCTGCATTCGTGGGGACACAGTCTCCATGGAGTACCGGCTGGGTCCCTTCATGGACTTGTCCTGCTGGTCAGCCAGAATCTTGGCTGAGGATTTGGTGTCATTAACAGCTCGATGCTCTCCTCTATGGGCTCTTGCTCAATGCTGTCCTTCCTGTTGATCTTGGCCAGCAAGTTGGCTGAAGTCACCAGCTGCACCAAGGACCTGCAGTGGACAGTTGGGCCAGAAGTCCAGCTGGGCCCAGAAGGAGTCCCCCTCAGGTCCACAGGCAGCAGGACTCTGCCAGCTGGGCCCCCTCCAGGCTCTGGCTGGTTGTTGTAGAGCCAGCAAAGGACAGAGCTTCCATGAGTGGGAACATAACAGCCCCATCAGGGAGGCCACCAGTGTGACATAAGTTCTGGTCCTCACATCTTCACCCTAGTCTAGAAATTCCTCAAGCCGGGCACAGTGGCTTCCCAAGGGCTCTGGAGGCTGAGGCAGGAGGATGGCAAGTTGGAGGCCAGCCTTAGCAACTTTGTAAGGCCCTGAGCAACTCAGTTGAGACCCTGTCTCTGAATAAAATACAAAATAGGGCTGAGGATGGGGCTCAGGGGTCAAGAGACCCTGAGTTGAATCCCTTTACCCTCATCTAAAAAAAATAAAACAGGCATCATCGCCCCCAAATGCCACAAAAAGCATTCCATGAAGCTGTGTGGGGTGCAGTGTCCAAAGCTGCCCCATGTAGCCCGAAGCCTGATGCCAGGACACCCCACTTGGGATCCCCAGGGAGATGTGTTTTCATATACGAATTCTCCTCTGCTGCACTCAGTCAAGGATCCCTTTTGGGGGCCCTGAGTTACAATGCTCAGGTTAATGAACTTTCCATCAAGTGCAGTTAGAATCTTCTCCCCAGGAAACCTGAGCAAGGAGGGTCAGAGCAGGACCAGCCTCGGCCTCAAAGCCAACAGCCTCTGCAGAACGGCAGACCCACCTCAGGTCCCAGCCCTCACCTTCCAAACCAGCACCCCCTGTCATCAGATTGGAGCTGTTCCCAAAGAACTGGGATCTGAGGCCTGTCCTTGCCCAGAGCTGTGATGCGTGGCTGTCAAAACCAAGTTCAGAGACAGATCTGCTCTTGGCCACTCATAGAGGAGCTTAGGCTGCTGTGAAGCCTCAAGGCAACAGTGGATTCATATTGAACTTACATTTTCAGAGTGTAAAGTGGTAATGGGCCCAAGAAGGACACAAAATTGGGGAAGAGCCAGGTGCAGTAGCACATGACTGTCATCCCAGCAGCCAGGGAGGCTGAGGCAGGAGGATCACAAGTTGGAGGGCAGCCTCAGCAACCTAGCAAGGGCCTAAGCAACTCAGCCATGCCCTGTCTCTAAATAAAAAATAAAAGTGCTGGGCCGGGGCTCAGTGGTCAAGGCCCCTCAAGTTCAATCACTGGCATAAAAAAAAAAAAAAAATAAGTCCACAAAGGAATAAGGGAGACCCATGCTTGGGGTAAAATTCGGCACCTTTCTGGGACCTAAAAGGAAGCAGATGCTGACCTCAGCAGGACCAGAGCACACAGCGTGGCCACGGCTTCTAAAGGGATTAAAGACACAGAGCGGCACAGTGGCAGTTGCTCAGAGCTGGGAGCATATCAGAGGCAGGGCCTCAACTCTGTCTTCTTTGGCTTCATCAACTGGCTCATCATGGACAGGATTCTTGTCACCCCTGTAGGAGAGAAGACTTTCTAGGCAGCTACCAAAGCCCATCCTCCTGCCTCCTGTGGATCCCTGATGTCACTCTACTTGGAAGCCTGAGGTGGACAGGCCCAGCACAGCACCCCTGGGAAGGATGAGGGGCTCCTGAACTCAGAGGGATCCTCTCGAGGTTTCCCCTGACCTGCATGAATCTAGCAGAGTCCTGCATGGTGGCACGTGCCTTTAAAAATCCTGGCAATTTGAGAGGCTGAGAAAGGAGGACCGTAAGTTGGAGGCCAGCCTCAGAAACTTAGTGAGGTCCTGAGCAACTCAGCAACACCCTGTCTCTAAATAAAGTATAGAAAGGGCTGTGGACGGGACTCCATGGGTAAGCACCCCTGGGGTTTAAGCTTCAGTTTAAAAAAAAAAAAAAAAAAAAACTCCGTCAGGTAGGAAGAAATTGCAATCCTAAGAGTCTCTGGCCTCTCCTGGGCAAAGCTCCAAGGGACAAAAAGCAAAACCAGATTCCCAGCAGAAAGCCCATTCCTGGTTGGGAGGAGTAGGCCCCCTTCAGGATGAAGAGCAAACCTGACTCTCTGTCAAGCGGGGCCTAGAGCAGCGCCAGCTGGGAGCTGGAGGACTCGGTGCTCAGGGTCTACAGAGGCCGGAGCCTCTGTGAGGCTGTCTGAAGCCCTGTGAAGGCTTCCGCCAGGAACCCCCAGCCCAGGGTGGAGAGCAGCCCCCAGCAGGCTGGCAGGCAGCCAGGTGTAGACAATGCCCAGAGATCAGCTGTGATGGCACCTGGACATTGGGACAAAGGGGCCGAAGCTCATGTTGTGCAAACTGCTGAGCCTCCCAGAGGGCCTCCAGGAGGACAGCACGGCCCTGACCACTGGTTCCTAGGGCCTTGGGCATGCGCTGGGCCAGGAGGGCCTGTCCCTGGTGCCTGGCATGGGCCACATCCAGGTCATGCAACGTCCCATCCTAGATGACCTCCTTCTTCTTGTGAATGTTGCCGTTGGGCAGGGCATGTCCTCCTTGGGCTCCAGAGTGAAATCCGTGGCCTAGGAGTCGCACCTGCCCTGCCTCTGCCAGCAGACCACAGGGCACTGGGACCACACAGTGCTCAGTGACAGAAAGGTCCTTGCTGCCCACCGAGGGCCCCCAACAGTGCCCTCCACCTGCGCCCTGCTGCCTGGTGCCATGCTGGGCTCCCAGACTGGCCCGTGCAACACCTGAGACTTTCTGGAAGATTCTCTCCCCTTTCTTTTCACTCCTGATAAAGGATCATCCAGGGGACTCACTGGAGCCAGGGGCCCGGCTCCTGTAGGTAGTGATTTATGGATGACACGAGGCCTTAGGCTCATCCATGAACCAGGGAGGTGCAGCCACCATGGAACACAGCATCAGATAGAGCAGGAGCCACGTGGTGCAGTCCCAAGGCTCAGGACTCAGGGAGGGACACCAGGGAGATAAAGAAAAATGGAAGATGCCACCTGGTGCAGCAGGAAGAGACAAAGGCTGTCTGGGTCCCTGCCCCCATACAGGGTTTGGATTTTGCACACTCTGCTGAAGTCACAAGGAGAGGAAGAGAGAAAAGCCAAGTTGACTTAGGTCCAGGGACAGCTGCTGACCTTCCCCAACCCACCCCCACTGAGGAAAATGATGCCCTGGTCACCCACGTTCCCCACTGGCAGACCCTCAGGCGTGGTGCTGTCCCCAGGGAGCATACTTTCACAGCCCCGTTGTTGGCCTTCATGTAGATGACCTCCCTGGCCTCAACTCACTTCTTCTGCAGACTTTCAAAAATTCTGGGGTCCAGCTAAAACCAAAGAAAATCACTCAAAGGGGGACTCAGATATCCAGGATGCAATTTCCAGTTACTTTTGTCCCCGAGGGAAGGCACCTTTTTGTAAGAGACCTGAGGGGTCAGGCACAGCGGTACACACCTGTCTTCCCAGGGACTCAGGAGGCTGAGGCAGGAGGATTGCCAAGTTGGAGGCCAGCCTCAGCAATGTATCAAGAGGAGATTCTCTCTCAAAACAATACAAAGCAAAATAAAAAGGGCAGGTTTCTGGCTCCCTGCTTAAGCACTCCGGGTTCAGTTCACAGGACTAAACACGAGAGAGAGAGAGAGAGAGAGAGAGAGAGAGAGAGAGAGAGAGAGAGAGAGAGAGAGAGAGAGAGAGAGAGACCTGAGGTAGCCAGTGACCCTAGGAGTGGGTGGGTATGTGGCAGGGTGCAAGAGCCTGGACTGGGGGGTTAGCACACCAGGAGGTGAACCTAAGTGTGACCATGTCTGCTTGCAGGGGACAAGAGAAGGTCACCACTTCTCCTCCTTGCCTTGCCTTCAGGGTTGCATAGTGGCAGGAGCATTCTCACAGGAATCTGGCTGCCCATAGAGGGGACATGTGTCCATGGCCACACCCCACGGCATCCCCCAGAATCACCACTACAGCTCCAGTTCTTGGGTTGGGCTTCCTGCTTAGACACCTAAGGCTGCATTTGACGTGGCCTGTGATTCCAGCTCTCTGGGCCTTGGTCTCCTCCTCTATGCGACAGCACCCAGCACACACAGAGGAGTGCAGCTCAGAAGGGGAAACATAAGTTGGCATCCCCCCAAACTGTCTGGGTCAGGAGGCTAAGGAAAGAGGATCACCAAGGTGGAGGCCAGTCTAGACCACATAGCTTGGCCCTGGGGCTGGGGCAAAGCCTCCTCAGTGGCTGCAATGACAAGTGTGCTCCACTGTGCCTGGCTGGCCAATGGTCATTATGTGGGGGACGAGATGGCAGAAGCAATTTCTTGACTTAACTACACAACTCCCAGGAGCAATGAGAAAAGGAAGAGCTACCTCATGAAGAGACCTATGTCAAATCCCTCTATGAGGTGTCCCTTTATAATACATGGTGTTGTCCTGAGTGTCCCATATGGAATCAATAGTGCAGAGGCCAAGGAAAGAGGGACACAGAGGTCACACCACTTGCCTGGTACCACAGTGCTGAGGACAGGGCTCAGGACAGACTCCCCTTGAGCTGCTTGGTGCCCTTGGCTGTCTTGAGCCCTATGATCACATGGCTGATGGTCTTGTTGTAGCCGCCCATGGGGTTCTCGGTCTCACATGGCGTCAGCTCAGTCACCTGCCCCTAGTAGACCTCCTTGGCCTCCTTTATCCACAGCCCTGAGAGGGACGGCTGATGGGGACACAGTGAGAAGAGGGACCATCCTTCTCTTCACATCCATCTCCTTCCCACCAACAACCTTCTTACCTCAAACTGCCACAGCACAAGAACTGACAAGTCACCTTACAGTACAACCCAGAGACACCATCATGGGCAGAGAGCTACACTACAGGGAGCAGTGCCCCACGCCTGTCATCCCAGCTAGGGAGGCTGAAGCAGAAGGACAGTGCACTGGAGGCCAGCCTCAGCAACCCAGTGAGGCCCTGATCAACTCAGTGAAACCCTGTCTCCAAATAAATTCAAAACAGGCTGGGAGATTGCTCCATGGTTAGGTGCCCCCAGTTCAATCTCTGGTGCTCCTCCTCAAAAAAAAAAAAAAAGAGATGAGGTGGTTGCTCTCCTGACAAATGAGAAGGCCACAGAGGACTTCTGCTGGCAAGTGGCCATCGGGCTCTCTGTGAGCTGATATGGAAATATCCCAAAGGCAGAGACACATGGCCACAGGATCAGACACTCAGGCCAATTCCCACTGTTCAAGGGGTACATTATCTTATCACACCATCCCTTGCCTTCTCTTCTCCAGAAACCCAACCAGGACAAGGACACTCAAAACTGGAAGCTAAGGGCAAGCTCTCCTCTGCCTGTGATCCACCTGAGAGCCTATAAATGGGGCTTTTGGAAAACACCCAAAAGAGAAGCCACATTCTATGTTTGATGAACCAAATTCCCAGCTCCTGAACCCCACGACAAACTTCCCAAACAAAGCGCAGAGCAGCTACGCACACCTTGAGTCCCAGCAGCTCCGGAGGCTGAGGCTGGAGGATCTTGGGTTAGAGGCCAGCCTCCACAACACTGAGGCCCTGAGCAACTCAGGGAGACTCTGTCTCTAAATAAAATGCAGAATAGTGCTGGGGATGGGGCTCATGGGTCGAGGGCCCCTGGGTTCAATCCCTGGTACAAAAAAAAAAAAAAAAGAAAAAAAGAAAAGAAACTTCTCAGACAACATGAAGGTATCACAAAACTCTGTCAAGTTTAGAAAATTCTGAGCTTTTAAGCCTACTTTGATTTTTTTTAATAGAACCTTTTCTATTCTGCAAAGAGGAAATTCCTCCAAATGGAATGCCCTCCTATACTCCCTGTCAGGGGACCGTGACATGAAATTCCTCCAGGAGGGGAAGAAAGGCATCTCCGTCTCTTAGCCACTCATATTTGTCTGGAAGTTTCTCAGCGGTGACAAGTAGACAGGGGAAGGCCCAGTGGACCATGAGCCCAGATGGTGGCCAGGAGAGGGGATGCAGGCAATGTCTCTGGCCATGACAGCACAAAGGGCATGGGTTTCATCTGCTGGCTCAAGTTTCTAAGTCCCTGACTGGGACCTTTATCACCTCAAGGGAGTGGCACAGATGGGGACAGATGACTGCTCCCTTCCTCCCTCTGTAGCTTTGCAGGAAGTCAAAGGTGCAGGGACAGCAGGCTCCTGTCTGAGGGGAGGCCACGGCTTTCCCTTTCATTCTGTTGCAGGATCTAGAAATTTCTCCTCACCTGCTGCCATCAATAGCCGCTGCTATGTCCCCCACCCCCTCACCCCAGGGCTGACTCCCATCAAATGTGCCTGGTGACCTCTACATTTTCAAATTTTAAAAGCATTTCAGTTCCTGCTGAGCCACTGAAAAAAAAGCAACTGTGTGAAGGCCAGTTTTATCAGGTGTTTGTCTCACAAATATTGTTTTTTTAAAAAAAATTTTAAATTGTAGATGGACACAATTCTTTTATTTTATTTTATTTTTTATGAGGCACTGAGGATGGAATTCAGGGCCCCACACATGCTAGGTGGGTGCTCTACCACTAAGCCCCTGCCCCAGCCAAGAAAAATGGTGTTTTTTAAATTTAAGTTCTTAGGGGCTGGGGATGTGGCTCAAGCGGTAGCACGCTCACCTGGCATGCATGTGGCTCGGGATCGATTCTCAGCACCACATACAAACAAAGATGTTGTGTCTGCCGAGAATTAAAAAATAAATAAATTTAAGTTTTTTTTTTTTTTTTTTTTTTTAAGAGAGAGGGGGAGAGAGAGAGGGGGGGAGGGAGAGAGGGAGAGAGAGAGAGAGAGAGAGAGAGAGAGAGAGAGAGAGAGAGAGAGAGAGATAATTTTTTTAATATTTATTTTTCAGTTATCGGCGAACACATCATCTTTTTGTATGTGGTGCTGAGGATCGAACCCAGGCCGCACGCATGCCAGGCGAGCGTGCTACCGCTTGAGCCACATCCCCAGCCCAATTTAAGTTATTAAAAATATTAATATTTAGGTATTTGAAAGGTTGTGATATCTTACTGGTCACATTTTTTTTTTGTTCTTTTTGGTACTAGGAATGGAATTCAGGGGCCCTCAACCCCTGAGCCCCATCCCCAGCCCCTTTTATATTTTATTTAGAGACAAGGTCTCACTGAGTTGCTCAGGGTCTGGCTAAATTGCTGAGGCTGGCCTCCAACTTGCTATCGTCCTGCCTCAGCCTCCTGAGCTGTTGGAATATGGTTCATATGTTTAATTAATGAGATAAATAAAATCACTGGCACATGTTTAAATAAGGAAAAGTAAGCCAGGCACCATAGCACACATCTGTAGCTATAGTTACTCAGCATACTGAGGCAAGAGGATGGTTTGAACCCAGGAGTTCCAGGACTGCCTGGGAAACAAAGTGAGACCCTGAAAAATAGGAAATGAAAAGGGAAAAGAAATGAAGAAAAAACAATAGAGAGAAAAATTTTAAATGTAAAACCTAGTTGTGATTGTACACACATATAATCCCAGCAGCTCAGGAGGCTGAGGCAGGAGGATTGAAAGTTGGAGGCCAGCCTCGGCAATTCAGGAAGACCCTGTTTCTAAATAAAATACAAAAAAGGCTGGGGATGGGGCTCAGGGGTGAAGTGCCCCTGGGTTCAATCCCTTGTACCAAAAAATAAAAATAAAAAGCCTAAATTCAATGTGACACAAAGCTTAGCTTCTGGACACATTTCAGAATTAGAACTCTTCAGTTTACCTTAGTGACACACAGGGGCTGGGGCTGGCTCAGCAGCCACGGTAGAGAGAGAGAGAGAGAGAGAGAGAGAGAGAGAGAGAGAGAGCCAGCCCATAGTTGAATGCTTACAGGGACCTGCTGGGGAATATCAAGAGGCAGAGCCAGTCCCCCAGAGAGGCACCACAGGAAGACAGAGTGCCAGTCACCAGGAAATCAGATGGATGTGGGGGGTGAAACAGGGTCCCATGACATCTCCCCACTTCCAAATGCTGCACCTTCCCACTGCATTTTCTTTCCTTCTTCATTAAATCAAAAGCTCCCCAAGACTTCTTAGTCTTTTTATTTATTTATTATTTATTTGGGTACCAGGGATGGAACCCAGGTGCCCTCGACCACTGAGCCCTGTCCCCAGCTCTTTTTATATTTTATTTAGAGACAGAGTCTTGCTGAGTTTCTCAGGGCCTCACTAAGTTGCTGAGGCTAGCCTCCAACTTGTGATCCTCCTACCTCAGCCTCCCAAGCTGCTGGGATGGCTGGCTGCTCTTTCCTGTCTTGTCAACAGCATCAAAAGAACATGAGCAGTCCAATCAACACATCACAGAAGCATTTTTAAGATGAAAGGATTCAAAGCACCGGAGAAGTAACAGCCATCTGTCACTCCAAGGGGACACTCACCGAAAGCCCTGTGAAAGTACTCCATCAGCACCTCTGTGTTCTTGATCTCCATGGAGTAAATAAACTTTGCTCCCCACCATGGGGCAGAAAGGCAATTTACTCCCCAGCTCCTGAGCAATTGCAAGGGCCAGGGCTGTCTACAGAGGCAAGAAAAGAAAGGTTTTCATTTCACAGTCTTGAAAACATAATTCAAAGACATCTATAAAAATTTATTCAAGAGGCTGAACATGGTGTCGCACACTTGTGATCCCTGAGACTCAGGAGGCTGAGGCAGAAGGATGGCAAGGTAGAGGCCAGCCTCAGCCACTTAGCAAGGCCCTGAGCAACTCAGTGAGACCTTCTCTCTAAATAAAATATATAAGGGTTGGGGATGGGGCTCAGGGGTTAAGCACCCCTGAGTTCAATCCCTGGGTCCAAAAAAAATAACACTAACAAATCAGGAATGATTTATTACATGACCTTCATTTTATGTTAAAAGGCCAGAAAATAGTGGATGATATGTGAGGCCAAATCTGAAAATGGTGGGTTGGTCTGCACAAGCTCCCCCTGACCGTGCCCTGTGGTCAACTATAAATTGATGCTCAGTAACCTGACTTAGGTTGGCAGATGCTAAAGAGAACCAGATGGAACAGACGTCTCGTCAAATACCAAATTATGGAAAGCAAATGTTCTCAAGTGGGCCCAGGACTGGGAAATGCCATGGCCTCTGAGTGCCATTTCATCCTTTCTCATCTCTGAAATGAGAATGAGGTCAGACACCAGGTGTGCAGGCCATGCAGTGCCTCCTGAGTTGCTGAGGGCCTCACTAAGTTGCTGAGGCTGGCGTCCAACTTTTGATCCTCCTGCCTCAGCCTCCCAAGCTGCTGGGACAAGGCCAACTGGAGCTACGTCCTCAAAGATGGCCCAGGGAAGGCTCCTCTTAGATTTTCTTTTTAATACCCTTTTGGAAACACCTCTGAGCAGCCGACCTGGGGGATGATCAGTGAACACTGTGGGGCAAAATCCACTAGCCCGTGGGGCAGAGGCTGGTTCTAGTTCTGGTATTCTCCCTGTTTTCAAGTGTGGTCTTGGGCACACAGCAGTGCTGATACTGCATGGCCTCACCTGGTGAATTAAAATACTATTTAGATTACAAGGAGCCAACGACCTGCCCACAGGATGGTTTGGTTGGGACCACGTAGTCTTAGATGTGCCTTTTTTGTGGGGGGATGGAAACCAGGGGCACTCAACCCCTGAGCCCCATCCCCAGCCTTATTGGGTATTTTATTTAGAGACAGGGTCTCCCTGAGTTGCTGAGGGCCTTGCTTTTGCTGAGGCTGGCCTCAAACTTGCTATCCTCTTCCTCAGCCTCCTGAGCCAACCACTGGGATTAAAGGCATGTGCCACCATGCCTGGCTCTTGCCATTTTTTGATCCCTAGGAACTTTCGTGTAGAAATCCAGGTATTTGGCTTCTTTTGAGAAACCAGGTCTGGACCTCGTGGCCCTCTTTTAGTGAAAGGGCACCACATCCTTGGGCTTGAGCCAGTCACTTTGCTTACCTCGCTGCCCGAATGCTTAGGCATCTGAGTTGGCAAGCCCAAAGCAAGTGTTCTAATAGCAAAGGAAAATGTTTAAAACAGAACACGGAGGGATGCGATTCCAACACCATGAGGCCTAGGGGAGGCCACAGGCGGCTCTGCCCACATGTTTTATTTTGCTGGTTCTGGGAATGGAACTCAGAGCCTTGTATGTGCCAGGCAGCTGCTCCACCACTGAGCCCCAGGCCCAGCATTTCTATTTAGAGACAGGGTTTCACTGAGCTGCTGAGGCTGGCCTCCACCTTGAGATCCTCCTGCCTTAGCCTCCTGAGTTGCTGGGTTTACAGGTGTGAGCCATTGTGCCTGGTTTTCATGTCCACCTTCTACCCAGAATGTCTCTTCCCTGTTCTTTCACAGCCCCCAACTCCCCATTCTCAGTTTCCAGTGTGAAAACAGTGACCACGTCCCACTGAACAGCATCCCTGCCTCTCTCCACCTAATACTGAAGGGGTGACCATGACCCTTCCATTCACATAGGATCAATACTTGGTTAAGAATGGCTCCATGTCTGTCCAGCTTTCTCCCATTAAAAGCTCATGGAAGGGGCTGGGCTGGGGCTGGGGCTCAGTGTTGTAGCACTCGCCTAGCATGTGCAGGGCCCAGGGTTTCATCTTCAGCATCACATAATAATAAATAAATAAAACAATGGTATTGTGTCCAACTACAACTAAAAAAAAATATAATATTATTAAAAAAACTCATCTAAGAAAGCCACATATAACTACCCTTTCCTATGGAGCTCTATAGATCTCACTGATCTTTCCATAGCCTGTCATCTTGAAAGTCTAACTTGTATTTTTTTTTTAATATTTTAATATTATCAGGCCTCCCAGCTGATCTATCATTACCCACCAAGACACATCCCAGACCTTTATGTTGTTTATTTTTGAACAGGGTTGCATTATTTATATTTATTTATTTTTTCTTTGAAACAAGTTTAATTTTGTTCCAGTCCTAAATTAGGGGAAGATCTTAAATCTTAAAAAATGCTCAAAAATCAAGCCATTATAAAGTTAAGCACCCCCCCCCCCCTTAGCAATAAATATTGAACTGATATAGGTGACTGAACTGATATAACTGATTTAGTTGTAGATGGACATAACACAATGCCTTTATCTTTATGTGGTTCTGAGGATCGAACTGGGTCCTGCCCATGCTAGGGGAGTGCTCTACTGCTGAGCCACAATCCCAGCCCACTAACTTGTATTTCATGGATTAAGAAACTTAGCTGTGTGTGGGGGGGTGCGTGCCTGTCATCCCAGCAGCTTGGGAGGTTGAGGCGGGAGGAAGGCTAATTGGAGGCCAGCCTCAGCAACTTAGCAAGGCCCTGAGCAACTCAGCAAGACACTGTCTCTAAATAAAATACAAAAAGGGCTAGGGACAGGGCTCAGGGGTTAAGTGCCACTGGGTTTGATCCCTGGTAGCCAAAAAAAAAAAGGATTTCTCAGTCTTTCTTCTGTTTTTTGGGGACAGCCTTGCACTGCAGGTTGCTTGGCAGCATCACTGGCCTCTAACACTAGATGCCAGGAGTCCCCCCACCACGTTTTGAAAACCACAAGAGACGACTTTCCAGATACTGGCAAATATCTCCTGGGGGGCAAAACCAGCCCAGGTTGAAAATTGTTGCACAGCTGATCTCACTTGGCTGGACTTCCAGAAAGAGCACACAGAGAACAGGAAAAGCCCACAGCTCAGAGCTGGCGAGTGTCCAAACCAACGACACCAAACAGTGAGACTCAGAAAGCACTGTGGTCATCAAGAAAGGGAAATCAGGGGAGGGCGCCCTATCCAAAAGTACCTCCAAAACATCCAGAAAGAAAGGTTCCAACCCTGAAAATCAGACTTCTTAAGAGCAACACTGGAAGACAAAAAGTACCAAATAACACTGAGAGAAACAGCACTGAAGGAAACAACTATCATGCTGGTGCAATGGCACAGGCCTATCATCCCAGTGGCTCCAGAGGCTGAGGCAGGAGGATCATGAGTTGGAGGCCAGCCTCAGAAAAAGTGAAGCCCTAAGCAACTAAGTGAGACCCTGTCTCTAAATAAAATGTAAAAATAGCTGAAGATGGGGCTGAGGAGTCGAGAGCTCCTGGGTTCAATTCTTGGGGTTCAATTCTTGGTAACCCCCCCCCCAAAAAAAAAAAAAATCGAAGATGACTTGGACAAGTTAATGTTGCTGTAAGTGCACACTGTATGGCATTCCAGTCTCAAAAAACTTCCCCCAGACAGAGGACTTCTTCATCCACCATCAGACACCACACAACACACCCTGACAACTCCATATATACAACTTCAAAATTAAAAATCAAGCTTTTATTTCACAGTTGATTGTGTTTCTGCTTCTGAAAGGTCAAGAGCCTGCCCCAGGCCTCCCAACTGATCAATCAATACCCACCAAGAGGCAGCCCAGAACTTTAGGGTGTTTATTTTTGAACAGGGTCACATTAAGTCACTTAGACCCTGGTGAAACTGCTGAGGCTGGCCTCCAACATGTGATCCTCCTGTCTCAGCCTCCAGAGTCACTGAGATGACAGGCAGGAGCCACCACACCTGGTAACAGCCCACTTCTTTACATACAAGAGTGCAGGCTCCTACTCTCTTATGCCAAGAGGCCCTTCCAGAGAACAAGCCATGCCCAGACCAGGAGCTCTGGGAAGCCAGAGGATCTGGTCGATCCCCTTGCAGATCCCAACAAGCTGCCCTGTGTGTCCTCTTTTGTCCCCTGGAAAGCCTGATTCCAGGGGAATTATCAAACTTTCTGCCCAATTCCAACATTTCAAATCAGTCAGCAGGGGCTGGGGATGTGGCTCAAGCAGTAGCACGCTTGTCTGACATGCATGCTGCCCGGGTTCAATCCAAAGCACCACATACATATCTCTCTCTCTCTCTCTCTCTCTCTCTCTCTCTCTCTCTCTCTCTCTAAAAGTAAATAAATAAATAAAATCAGTCAGCAGTTTTAAGCTCAGCACTCAACTGAGCCATTTTGTGCCATCAGGAGACTTCCTGTTTCTCTGCCTGGAAAACACTAGAAGCCCCTTTAAGATCCAAAGCACGTTTCTGGTATTTGTCAATCATGCTCCTAGCCAAAATAGTGGTGGGCAAAGTTCGCATTCGAAAAAATACTGTCTGACTCATTTTTCCCCCTCCAATAATGTGCCACAGAAGATTTTTAAATATTTTTTTTTTAATTGTGCATGGACATAACATCTTTGTTTTAATTTTTTAATATTTATTTTTTAGTTGTAGTTGGACACAATACCTTTATTTCACTTCTTTATTTTTATGTGGTGCTGAGGATCGAACCCAGTGTCCCACATGTGCAAGGCGAGCGCTCTACCGCTGAGCCACAGCCACAGCCTGTCACAAAATTTTAGGAGGCCCTGGACCAACAGAAATGGATTTTCAGCTGGGCGCAGTGGTGAAAACCTATAATCTTACTGCTCAGGAGGCTGAGGCAGGAGGATCACGAGTTGGAGGCCAGCCTCAGCAACTTAGCAAGGCCCTCAGCAACTTTAGCAAGACCCTGGCTCTAAATAAAATACAAAAAATGGATGTGGCTCAGTGGTTGAGTGCCCCCAAGTTCATTCACTGGTTAAAAAATAAGAAAAGAAAAGAAAAAGAGATGCATTTCCCAAGCAAAGAAGACTTGAAAGAGCTCAAGGACCATCCCAGCGACCAGACCCCTCAGAGGACTTTCCTCCCCCTCTGGCCAGGATGATTTTCATTCTAGAATCATGAGTTTGGGATCAGATTCCTTTCTTAAACACACATGTGACCCACGTCGCTAAACAAAGACTAGTTAAGATGTATATTCCATTTGGCTTCTACTTGAGGATTGTCCTCTTGGGCAGCAGAAATCAATGAGAACACAAGGACCTTTCCAGTTCCCAGAGGTCCCACCCACAGCACAGTTCTTCCTGCCATCTTCTTGCTTTCAATTAACTCTTCTATGACATCACCTACCTGCAGACAGAGGGAATAAATGGTCACTATTACTGTGTTTCAGTGGGGAAAAAAATGCAGTCCCTGGTCCAAACGATTCACAGACTGGTCCAACCAACCCTGGGCACCAGCACCTTCCAGGCACTGCTCTGGATGGCCCGACAGTGGAGGTGAGAGAGAAAAGTCTGCTGGGCACAGTGGCCCACACCTGTGATCGCAGGGACCTGAGAAGCTGAGGCAGGAGGATGTCAGTTCAAAACCAGCCTCAGCCAAAGTGAGATCCTGAGCAACTCAGAGAGACCCTGTCTGTAAATAAACTGCAAAATAGGACTGGAGAGGGGCTCAGGGGTAGAGGCTTCCCCAAGTTCAATCCCTGGCACCCCCACCCCCCAAAAAGAGACATAAACAAGAAACCAGAGGCTTTTCTTTGGCCTTTTCTGTTAATAGGAGGCTCCAAGGCCACAGTCACAAGCTCATATAAATTGCAGGTTTCTGTAGATGCTCAACCTTCAGGGAGACCATGGGCCATGATTCTATGGTCCAGCAACTTAGAGTGCACACCCCCAGCTGTCTTTACTAAACTGGGTGGCCAATGAATGGGCCATTTTTTTCTGAATAATTATAAAATAATAATAATAATAATAATAATAATAATAATAATAATAATAATAATAATAATTATTTAAAAAATACCGTAAGTGCTGGGACTTGTTACAGTTTCCACTTAACAAAAGTAGACTTGACTGGTAAAAGGATGGTTGGTCTGGGCGTGGTGGCACAGGCCTGTCATCCCAGGTCACCTGGAGGCTGTGGCAGGAGGACTGCAAGGTGGAGAACAGCCTCAGCAGCTCAGCAAGACCCTGTCTCCGAATAAACACAAAAAGGGCTGCAGTGTGCCTCCGCGGGCAGCGCCCCTGGGTCAACTCCGGGCACCAAACTGAAACTGAGTCAGGTGAACGCTAGGAAGGTCCCCATGCCCCCACGCCCCCCGGGCCTGCCTGCCGCCCCTCTCGCACATTCTCCTGCCCCAGGAGCCCCACGGCTGCCTGCTTGGCTAGGGCGCTCTCGTCCAGCTCCAGCCCCTTCCAGTGGCTGTGTGAGGCAATGCGCGCCATCTTCGTGGCGCTCTCCACCTCCTGGATCTTCAAGGTGCCAGCCGGGAGCCCAACCCACGCAGAACCATGAGTCACTACCCTGCACCCGCCCAGGGGTTACCAAGCGGCCATTACTAGGGAGCCTGGCAAGAGCCCGCCTCCGCCGGCGCCCCATTGGAGAATATTGGAACACCGTCACTCTCCATTGGCTCAGGCATGCGCTCATCGCACCTGCCAGTAGAGCTCCACCCACACACTTCCTGCTGTGTCTCTGGATTGACTTTCCTGGCATCAGTACTTCCAGCTTGCTCTGCGGGTGTGTGTGAGCGCAGAAGGACTAAGCCCCATAGTTCTGCTCCCTGGCTGACGAGTTGAGGGAGGGGTGGGTGGTGGCCCCAGGAGCATTTTTCTGGGTGTTTGTTTTGTACCCAGGATCGAAACCAGGGGCTCTAAATCACTGAGGACCAGCCCCAGCCCATTTTTGTATTTTATTTACAGACAGGGTCTCACTAAGTACCTTAGGGCCTTGCTAAATTGCTGAGGCTGGCCTCCAACTTGTGACCCTCCTGCCTCAGCCTCCAAAGCCGCTGGTATTTGAGGTATGCACCACCATGCCTGGCACCTACTCAAAATCTTAATAAATGAGTGAGACTTTGTCAGAAGCAAATGGCATTGCACCATTTTGCAGATGAAAAAAAAAAAAAAAAAACATCCAGAGGAAAACAGAAATTCCAGAGACAAGCGAGCTCACATGAGGGTGAAGACATGCCTGAGATCCAGTCCAGCTGCGGGGTTGCTGACTCCCATGTGATTTCCTTGTCCTCTCTAGTCAACTGTTCAATCTAATTATTTTATTCTGATCATTGACATCCTTATTGAGTCAATGTTTGCCTGTTTCCCTCTACTGCTTTACATTATGAAGGTGGAGAACACATATTTACCATTTTAATTTTAATTTTGGAACGTGTTACACAGTCTACAAACCAGCTTCTAGATAAGACTTCTTATGAATTCAAAGAAGGTTCTAAAAAACACCCCCCTGCACATGCACACACACTGTTGAATTCATGCTCTTTATTTTTGTACTATGGATTGAACCCAGGCACACTTTACCACTGAGCCCCATCCTCACCCGTTTTTATATTTTATTTACAGAGAAGGTCTCATTGAGTTGCTTAGGGACTCAATAAGTTACTGAGGCTGGTCTCCAGCTTGTGATCCTCCTGCCTCAGCCTCCCAAGTCACCGGGATGACAGGCATATTCCACTGTGCCTGGCTTCAAATATGTTTTTATCTACTAATAGGTACTAAAATGCCAGATCAATGCAATGAAACATACACCAATAATCCTATGGAGAACTACCTTCCAGAACCATGCACTGAACAATCCCATCTCTGCCACCTCTCAGTTTCTCATTCCCATCAACTTTCACCTTAAGTCCTTCCACCTCTCTTCTCTCCAGCCCAAGAGTGAGGCTCTCATTCACTTGGTTCCCAACTCTTTTGCTCCCTGCCTGCCTTGACCTCTGTCCCATTTGACCTTTGGACCCCCAAGCCCAGGGTCCAGCCTACCTTGCCTTCTGTACTGCTGCTCAGGAGGAGAAAGTCACCCATGGTTCCCCAGGAGCCCTTGTTCTGTCATGGCCTCTGACCACAGCTGAACACTCACAATTGTGCAAGTGATGATCTTGCCACAGTCTGGCTGGGCACAAAATAACCGAGCCTCCACGAGGCACTTATAGGTTCAAAGCAGGAACTCCTTTATTATCCGCACTCCTGCAAACGCCTCCCACGCGGGCCTTCCAGGAACACTACCCACTGGAATTCCCTCCTCCGGCACCTCCCCAAACAACTCTCCAGGAATCCCCGCGAGAACTCCAAAGAAGTGTGAGAACTTCAAAGTAGCAGGCGCCCGAGGCAGAAAGAGCCTCCCTATTGCCCACCAGTAAAGGTCAAATATACAATACAATCGATCCAGAATCACAGCAATTACATATAGCTTAACTCAAATTGAAGCCAGATTTAAAGTTAGGTAGTCAGTGTAGTTAGATAAATCGGGTCTAATATCGAGTGAAATCTAAAATGGAGACCATGCGGAGAATGACTCAGGGAAAACACAGGACAACTCATGGAATGTTAATGAAGTCCCAAAAAGGCCCTAGGCCAAAGTCCACCTCAAAGAAATGTTAATGAACAGCCCCCAGCAAAAAGGCGCTGACTCAGAAGTCCTTCCTGACCAGATTACTTCTTTGGCCCACCTGTGTCCCACCCCTCGGGCCTTCCCACCTACATTCCATCACTGAAAGAACTATAAAAAGGGGAGACAACATCCCTTCCACGGATTCCACCTCTTGGGTCCCCTTCTTCCTCCGGGAGAAGTCTTTTCTGCTGTCCTTTAATAAACTTCTAATTTCTACTCTGACCTTGCCTGGGCGTGCTTCTTTGGTGTTATTCTTCAACATTGGGGAAGCAAGAACTCGTCACCGGTCAACAGGGGTAACAAAATCATTATCTCAATGGTTCACTGGCATCATCTTTCAAACATTCCCTCTGGCAAATGCCAGGCATCATTCTGACTGTGCCTTGGCTCTCAACAGATCGAATGTTGTATTAGTTAGAATGTTAGTATAACTGCATTAAGTTAACAGAGAAAGTCAAAACAGTGGTGGATAAAGCAAAAGAGAAGTTATTTATTTTTCTTGGGCACATTGGTGCACGCTTGTAATCACAGGGCTCAGGAAGCTGAGGCAGGAGGATCTCCAGTTGGAGGCCAGCCTCAGTAACTTAGTGAGAACTAGTCTCAAAATGAAACATTAAAAGGGCTGGAGATGTAGATCAGTAGTTAAGCAACATGGGTTCAAGCCACAGTACCAAAAAAAAAAAAAAAAGTTATGGCTAGCTGCAAGGGATTTCCAAGAAAGAAAAGCAAAGCCCAGGATACAATGGCTTGACTCGATTGTGAATTCTATGATATATTTAAAGAATGAACACCAGCCAGGCAAGTTGGTGCACTCCTGTCATCCCAGCAGCTGGGGAGGCTGAGTCAAGAGGATTACAAATTAAAGGCCAGCCGCAGCAAAAGCGAGGGCCTAAGCAACTCAGTGAGGCCCTGTCTCTCAATAAAATATAAAAAAGGTCTGGGGATGGGGCTCCATGGGTAGTGCCCCTGGGTTCAAACCCCGGTGCCAAAACAAAGAATGAAACCAAATGCATCTCAAACTCTTACCAAATAAATAAATAGGAAGAAATGTTTTCTAATATGTTCCCATGAAGCCAGCGTCATCCTGGTAACAGCATCAGGTAAAGATTCTACAAGGAAAAACAAAAACCCAGGTCAATATCCCCATGAACATAGACACAAAATTTCTCACAAAAATCTGGTATTAGTAAACCAAATTCAGTGGCAGGTTTTCTCATTGATTGTGATCCTAGGGAGGGAACCCAGGGGTGCTCTACCATTGTGCTGTATCTCTCGCTCTCTTTGGTGTTTTTATTTTGAGTCACTGTCTTACTAAGGTGTGGAGGCTGGCCTCCAATTTGCTTGCCATCCTCGTGTCTCAGCCTCCTGAGCCACCTGGATGACAGACGAGGACCAGTGTGCCCTGCTGGAATGAGATTCTGCCACTGTGTCAGACTTCCTCCACCTCTGATTCAGTGTGGCATTAGCTGATCGGTCAGTTCTGGGGGTGACAGGGAGCTCAGCTGGAGGCCTGACAGTCTGCTCTGAGGTTCGTGTACGACCCACTGAGGAACACACAGGGTTAATGGCAATCCCTGACAAGGTAGGTCCTCTCTCAGAAAAGAGAAATTTTCATTTCACTCCTGAAAGCATAGTTGAAGCCCAAATTCCAATCAAAGGGGAAAGTATAATAACTTCCTCTGGGCAAATTTATAATGAATCAAGGATTAATTGGCCTTAATGAAGTTGAATTCATGACTGGCTGTTTGTAAAGGAGTCTGACCACCTTGGTTTCAAAATGGCATTGAAGTCACAAAAATAAGCCAGCATCTTATGACCATGAAGAACAAATTCCAAATCATCCAGTTTTGCAGGCAGTTTTCCAGCAGTCATGTCCCCAGGGACTGTGCCCAGCTGGGACTGAAGGGGACCTGGGGAGTGTGCTTTAGAGGAAGATGCTATATAGGCTAGTGATCTGGTGGTGAGTCCCACTCAAACTGGGTCCCCTTCTTGAAAGAATTCCCCACACAAAGACACTTCGCCAGGAGAATTCCAATTTTATTGCAAAAAGCAGTGTGCTTATATAGAACTAAGGGGGAGATGGTAGGGTTTAGATAAATGGCAGGCAACCCGTTTATTGGCAAGTTCTTTCAGATATCAGCTCCGGAGCCCAGGAATTAGTTCTCATTGGGGCTAAGGTTCCCCGCCAGCAAGATTTGAAATTGGCGCCGGCGGGAGAGTTCACACGTGCGGGAACTTTTCGCGCCACTGCAGAAAAGAAGAAGGTAGGAAGAAGAGGTGCTTAGGCGCCATGTTGGGTTTTTTTCTCTGGGGTATGGCTGCCGTTTATACTTTTCCCAACATTCCACCCTTTTTGTTTTCTTAGGAAGTGGGACGTCGTTGGTCAGATCCGGCTGCTTCCTGCTGTGTGGGGGCGCTGTGGGGCCTAGAAAGGGAAGTGGAGGAATGCTCGAGGGGCAGGTCTGGGGATATAATGGCAGCCAGAAATAAAACCCAGTGGCTATAGACAGCTACTTCTGTAGGGGTGAAGTCTGTGAAAGTTCCCTGAAGCCACAAGTTGTCGATGGCATCGAACCAGTCCTGGATGGAGGAGATTGTTGGTATCAGCCACTGGTCCTGTAACAGAGACTCTAGGAAATACTGGAAGCGTTGCCTGGTCATGGCGTCACCAGCACCTGAAGAAGATCAGAGCGAATAAAAACAGAATGAAGATAAAAATTAAAGCAAAGGTCAATTTTTGGCAGAAGTTCCATGTTGGGGGACTGACAGAGAAGAGGCCAAGGGCCATGAGGAAGCTTAGAAGGACATAAAGACTCATGAATCCAGGATGGCAGATTAAGAGGTTCTCTGAGCTCGTTGTCTCCCGCTGTCTGATGTCCCTTGCATTCCATCGTGCCTGGTAGTGAGCTTCAGCACTGAGTGAACTGTTCTCTTGGAGATGTTGGGGGTTCATCGGTCATCAGAGGCTGGTAGTGCCTAAGCAGAAGCTGGTTGAAAGTTTGATTGGAAATTTTTTGCAATTGGGTTTGAAGGAACTTCATTATACAGGGCAAGAGAGCACAAAAAAGGAGCATCCCAATAAGGGGTCCCAAGATAGGTAGTAAGTACGTGGCAAGAGAGGATTGGAAGAACCCCGTTATGGGATGAGAGGAGGTGGGTTTGAGCAGTTGGGTCGATAATTCCTGCAATTTAACAACATTTTTTTCTATTAGCCCAGACTCATTAACATAGTAGCAACATTCCTCTCTGAGGAACAGGCATGTACCCCCTTTTTCTGCAGTGAGAAGATCAATCGCCCTTCGGTTTTGTAAAGCCACTTGTGCCAATGAAGTAACCTGTCGCTGCAAGGAGCCCAAAGACTCAGCAGTGGTATCGAGTGCTTCCTGCAGTTTTTGTTGCAGGTCATTGGATGCCCACAGAGCATGACCTATAGCTCCACCAGAGAGTCCGAGACTTGCCACTGAGGTTGTTGAAGTGAGGCCTACCAGAACCGGCAGATAGACTGCCCTACGGGTGCGGGAAGGTAGGGCCAGCTGCCGGAATTCGGTGGGAGTATACAAAGACAGCTGAGGAACTACAGTAACCAAGAAACAGGTGCCAGAGACATTGATCGTTGAGGTACTTAAAGACCCGTTACACCAGAGGAAATGTCCAGGTTGCATAAACGCAGGGCTCAATGGGGTGCTATAGCTCAAGGAACAAATGGGTAAAGGATTCATTGTTGGCAGGTGGAAACAGATGAAAGGCAATGAAGTATTGGTGGAATAACTTTCCCACAGTGGGATACCTGTCACATGTAGGGGTTGTCCTTTCTTAGAGAAATTGTAGGTTTTTGCTGAAATATTTCCTGCCGCTAATGGGACTGCTGCTAGAAGTGGACGACTAAGTGAAGCACAGAGAAAGCACTGAGAAGTAGGCACAGAAAGAGGGGTGGAGTTTAATAATCGAAGAGTTTGGTGTAGCAAATTGAGCCATGTGGGAGGGGGGCCTAAGGGGGTTGAAGGCTCTCAATCTTCTTTGGATGGGCTATGGATAAGATCTCGAAGTTTTGATTCTGACTCCTTGATGTGTTCGACTACCTGGATGGTTGCTTTAGGTGGCATAATCAGGGTGCGGCCAACAGTCATCCACCCTGTGGGTCTGGCTGAGGTTGTCCAAGCATAGACAGCAAACTCAACATAGTCCCAACGTTTGGCCTTGGGGTCAGGTATATCTAAAGTATACCATCCATTGTTATCAGATGAAGAGCCTTTATGCCACTTTAGGTAACTAGAAGTCCACCCTTCAGGGTAACCAAGTGAGTGGTAAGAATAGCTACCACGTTCATCATGGAACCTGTATGACCAATAGGGGCACCCATTATATATCTCAGGTCACCAATGACAATAGTCTTTGGTTTGATCAAAAAGGAAGCAAATGAAAGGCCAGTTCCAGCTACCAGGGACAAAGGTCCTTGAAGGTGACAATTTTAGGGAAATAGAGGTGCAGTTGTGGATGAAGCAAGTAGTTGCATCCACTGCGCAGACTTTCTGCATGCCATGTTCTGAGTATCATTCCCGAAGAGTGAATAAATACATGGTAGGAGAGGAGGGTAAAGACCAGTCCCGACAGAGCACAGAAAATAAGCAGAGCACAAAAAACAAACAGAGAGAGAAGACTAGGGTGTTGGGAGAGCTCATTGTGCCTTCTTTAAGAGGAATTGGGCTGTGGAGAACACCGTGTGAGCCGCAACATAAAGGGGTGAGATGGGTGTGGAGAGCAGGAGTAAAGGGGAGGTTCAGGAGGTGATTCTTGGAGTTCCTCTGGGGTGGTCCTATCGTCAGCAGGTGGGGCCTCCTGGTGATATGGCTTCAACCTAGAAATGTGAATCCAGGGAGTGGGACGGTTGTCTGGTAAGGAGAGTTTGGCGGCGGTGTGGGTACAGAGAATGACAGGATAGGGGCCTTCCCATTTTGGGGCAAGAGACCCTTTCAACTATGGGGTGTTATAATAGACTAGACTCCCAGGTGTTAAGGGAGGAGTGTTTGGAGAGGAGACTGGGTCCGGAAGAAGCCAGTCCTGATATTTCCAGAGTTCTGAGCGGAGATGAAACAAGAGAGGCAAAGACAAATCTTGGGTGAGAGGTCCTTGTGAAACGACCAGCCCAGAGGGTATAAGAGGTCTTCCATACATTATCTCAAAGGGAGACAGTAAAGATGGTTTCTTAGGGAGAGCTCTGATTCGAAGCAAATCCAAGGGAAGGAGTTTGACCCAGTCTAAGTTTAATTCCATTGTCAATTTGGTAAGGACTTCCTTTAGAGTACGATTTACCCTTTCCACTTTCCCTGAAGCCTGGGGGCGATATGGACAGTGGAAATGCCACTTGAAGGAGAGGACTTGAGAGACCTTTTGTGTGATCCTAGAAATAAACTCAGGGCCATTGTCAGATTGTAAGGAAGTGGGCATACCAAACCTGGGGATAATGTATGTCAGTAAGATTGAAGCTACAGTGGAAACCTTTTTATTGGAAGTGGGAAATGCCTCAACCCAACCAGAGAAAGTGTCCACAAAGACAAGGAGGTATTTAGTGCGCCATACTGTGGGCATGTTGTTGAAGTCTACCTGCCAGTCAGCAGCGGGAATGTGTCCCCGGGCTTGGTGGGAAGGGAAAGGTTTGGGCCTTAAAGGAGTATGAGGGTTGGTCTGCTGACAGATCTGACAATTAGAGGCTATATTTTGGAGCATGGCTTTGTCAGAGGGGGTGAGGGAGAAGAAGCTCTGTAGAAAGAGGGTTAAAGACTGAGAATTGGAATGGAATAGAGTATGAAGGAACTTGAAAAGATCCTTGTTCTTACTGGAAGAAGTAGGGACTTCAGATGAGCTGTCTAAAGTGGCCATTATATGTCCTCCAGGGGGGCCATAATTGGAAGTGGTAGCAGCTATTCATGCCGCCTGGTCAGCTTTGGCATTGCCCTCAGTGATGAGAGAGCCGTCCTTCTGATGGGACCTACAATGGACAACTCCCAACTGGGTGGGTAAGTGGGAGGCCTCTATCAGATTGGTTATAAGAGCCGAATTAGTGATGGCATTACCTTTGGTGGTAAGTAGGCCTCGCTCCTTCCATATTGCAGCATGGGATAATAAGATATGGAAGACATATTTTGAGTCAGTATAAAGGGTGAGGGATTTGCCTTGTGCTAGAAGGCAGGCACGAGTGGCTGCTATAAGTTCAGCCTGCTGGTTGGTAGTTCCTGAAGGCAGAGTTTTGGCCTCTATAATCTCAGTGGCTGAAACTACAGCATATCCAGAGTAATGAGTGCCGTTCTGCCTAAAGGAACTGCCGTCAGTGAACCAGATAAGGTCAGGCTTGGTGAGTGGTCCCTCAGAAATAGAAGAATGACAGGGGAGGAAATCATCTAAGGTTTCCAAGCAATTTTGAGTTGGTGTGTTAGACGTGGGAGTCATTGGGAGCAGTGAGGCAGGGTTCAGTGCAGAGCAGGGGAGGAAAGTAATATTAGGGTTTTCCAGAAAGGAAGTAAGGAGCGACAGAACTCTGGATGGAGGAAGGGTTTGAAGGCCATTATAAGCTAAAAGATCCTTCAAGTGATGTGGGGAGTGGATAGTTAAAGGGGCCCCAAAAGTCAGCTTAGATGCTTCTTTGTGTAAAATTTGTCCAGCAGCCAGAGCTCTTAAGCAAGGGGCCCACCCACGGATGGTAGGGTCTAGTTGTTTGGACAAATATGCCACAGGTGCAAATGTAGGCCCATAGTTTTGACCTAAGACCCCAAGTGCTTGTCCCCCTTTTTCATGGACATATAGATGAAATGGTCTTGAAAGATCAGGAAGGTGAAGGGCTGGTGCCTTTAGGAGGAGTTGCTGAAGCCTGCGGAAGTGGTAGTTGGGGGAGGAGGCAAGAGATTCACTAGGGGGTCCCTTTGCTAGGTCATACGGGGGTTTGGCTAGAAGAGAATAATTTGGGATCCAGGCCCTAAAATAACCTGCTAGTCCTAGGAATGATAGTATTTCGGCTTTCGTATGGGGCACTGGAAGATTAGAGAGGAGTTGTCTCCTATCCAGTGTTATTTCCTTTTTCCCAGGTGTAAGACAAAAACCAAGATAGGTGACAGAAGACTGGGAAACCTGGGCCTTGTGGGGAGACACCCTATATCCCTTATTTGCTAGGAAATTGAGAAGCTGGGCGGTGTGGGATTGAGAGTGTTCCCAAGAGGGACTACATAGAAGAAGATCATCGACATATTGTAGGAGAGTAGAGTCAGGACAGGTGGGGTGAAAGGATGTGAGGTCCTGGGCAAGAACTTGGCCAAAGAGATGGGGGCTATCCCTGAATCCCTGTGGGAGGACAGTCCAGGTAAGCTGACGAGAATAGCGGGTGTGAGGGTCAGTCCACATAAAAGCAAAGATATCCTGAGATTCTGAGGACAAGGGAATAGAAAAGAATGCATCTTTTAAATCTAGGACCAAGAAGTGTGTAGTAGTAGCAGGGATCTGAGAGAGGAGGGTGTAAGGGTTGGGCACTAGCGGGTGGATGGGGACCACAGAGGAGTTGACAAGGCGAAGGTCTTGAACCAGCCTGTAGGAACCGTTAGGTTTCTTAACTGCCAGAATGGGGGTGTTGAAAGGAGAGTGTGTAGGCCTAAGATACCCCTTTCGTAATAAATCCTGGATGATGGGTTCTAATCCAAGGAGGGCTGTGGTTGTGAGTGGATATTGTGGTTGACTAATATATCTTGAAGGGTCCCGTAAGACAATATGAATAGGACTGCATTTAGCCATAGAGGGTGTAGTTGTGTCCCAAACCTCAGGGTTAACTGGTTTAGATAGTTGTGGAAGAGTGCGTGAAGGAGGTGTATCTGCCCCTAGGAACATCATGAGGAAATGAGAGGTAGGAGAGGTGTGGGGTGATATGTGAATGGTGACTTTCAATAGTGAGAGTATGTCCCTTCCCAGAAGGGGAATGGGGCAATGGCTCATAACGAGAAAGGAGTGTGTGAAGGACAAAAGGGATCCCTGCATATAACATGATAAGGGGAGGGGGGGTTAGAGGGAAAATCTGTTTACCTCCTACCCCGACAATAGGAGTTTTTGAGGGTGTGGTAGGACCCCAATACTCCCTCAAGACCGAAAAAGCGGCACCAGTATCCAAGAGGAAGGTAATGAAGCGTCCATCCACCAGGAAGGTGACCCTAGGCTCTTGCTTTTTGATGGTAATAGTCGGGAGGGAAGGCCCAGGGCTCCGTCAATCCTCCTCTTCCAAGCCCAGGAGAGGCTGGGGTTGCCGGGAAGCTGACCAACCTCCCTTCCGGGTTGTTGGGCAGTCTGCCCCCCAGTGTCCCCTTTGATGGCATTTTGGGCAGGGGTTGGAGGGTGTCCTCGGCAAAGGACAATCCCTGGCCCAATGTCCCTCCTTACCACATTTGAAGCAAGCTCCAGGGGGTGTCTTATTAGGAAGGCGTGGTGATGACCTTCTCTGAATGACCTGGGCCAACATTTGGAATTTGGCATTTTCAGCTCTCTGCCTATGGCGTTCACTTTCATCTTCTCTACCATGAAAGACCTTGAAAGCGACAGCGAGGATTTCAGTCTGAGGAGTAGCAGGGCCCTGTTCAAGCTTTTTAAGCTTGGCTTTAATGTCAGGCTAGCTTTGGGCCAAAAATATGTCATTAAGACATGACGGCCATCAGGAGTTTCTGGGTCGAGGTTTGTGTACTGTTGAAGGGCCTTGGTTAGTCTATCCAGGAATTCTGAAGGTGTTTCCTCCTTCCTTTGAATGACCTCCTGTACCTTTTGAAAGTTAACAGCCTTGCGGGTGGCCTTTTTTAGGCCCGCCAAGAGGCAGGATGTAAAAAGGTCATGAGACTGTAAGCCTTCAGGGGTGTTGTAATCCCATAGGGGATCCTGCTCTGGGACAGCATGAGGGCCCGTTGGGTGGTTAGGATTGGTCCTATGATTTTCATCAGCATGGGCTTGGGCTAGCTCCCAGACCGGTCGCCTTTCCTCGGGGAGAAGTGTATTGGCCAAGAGTATGTAGATGTCATGACGAGTGAGGCTATATGCTTGTAGGACCCATTGAAACTCCCAAATGTAAGTGGTGGGGTCAGTGGTGAATGAGCCTAACTTCCTCTCTAGCTGAGTAATGTCCGACATGGAGAAGGGCACGTGGACTCTGATGACACCCTCAGGACCAGCTACCTCACGAAGGGGTGCGATTGTCTTGGGGGTGGGAAGGAGTCCCTTAGACCTGGTAACAGGAGGACTGAAAGAGGCAGGTGGCGGACAGGAAGGAGAGGGATTGGAAGGGAGTGTCTCTGTGGAGGAGGAGGAGGTGGAGCAGGCAGAATAGGGCGGAGAGGAAGGGGATGAAACGGAAGGCTGAGGATCTGTGGAATCAGGCAGAGGAAGAGGAGGGTATAGTGGGAGAGAAGGGGCAGATGGGGCTGGGGGATAAGGTGGGGGTTCATCTGCTGGGTCAAATGAGGAAGAATCTGAGAAGTCAGGAGTAGAAGTAGGGGAAGAGAGGGGTTTGCAAGCAAGGAGGACCTGAGAGGGAGGGCAGGAGGAGCAGAGAGCAGGGTGCTGTGTGAGAAGGCTAAAACCTTCAACGCAGGGAATCTCCTTCCACTTTTTCAGACGCTGGCAATAGTTAAAAAGGTCCCAGAGGAGGTTTGGATCTAAGGAGCCTTCTGGAGGCCAATGATTGCCATTATCCAGTGGATATGTAGGCCAATCTTGGGTACAGAATTTGATTAGAAGTTTGGGCTTGATGTCTGTTGTGAGGGAGAGTGTGGCCAGATTTTTTATTAAACATTTGAGAGGTGAGGCTTCAGGTATAGACGAAGAGGTGCCCATAGTCACAGGGAAAGATGGAAGAGAGAGAGAGAGAGAGAGAGAGAGAGAGAGAGAGAGAGAGAGACAGAGAGACAGAGAGAGAGACAGAGAGAGAGAGAGAGAATAAGAGTAAGCAAGAGAGACAAAGAGAAAACCCGGGCTGGACCGGCTTCCAGGAAGCCCAGGGCGAACGGGGGTCAGGTGGGCATCCCCAAAATGACCAGCCTTCGTGAGGAAATACAGAGGGCACTACCTGGTCGTCACCAGTGAAGTGCGATCTGTGAGACCCAATGGGGTCAGAGCCACAGGCAACCTGACGTCAGGAAAGTTTTCGACCGCAGTGGAAGAAGTCAGTAATGAAAACAGAACTCCGGCTCTGGCAGAACACAGTTCCAGGCCGGAATTCAGTTTTCCCCAAGCAGAGAGGCAGCTTCAGCCAGACACAGCAGCCCCGCAGGAAACAGCAACTCTTAGCCGGCAGCGGCAGCAGCAGCGCAGGAGGGAAAAAACCACAGAGCCTCTCGAGTAAACTCAGAAGCCTCACGCCCCAAAGGGAAAGGGATCACCAGAGGGTCCACTTCAACCAGTAAAGGTCTTAGTGGGGTGGATTCCCTCTCCCGACCGGGCGTCTGGAGTGTGCCGGACTATCACGGTCACAAATCCAGTGATAGCCCGAAGGGAGTTGGCGAGCCAGGGTCAGGGGATCCTTACCACACAAGATCAGTGTTGAGTGCAGGCAGCCAGAGTCTGAAAAGAGCGGACCAGGGCGGAGTGTCTCGGCGGAGCAGGGGACGGGGCTCTTGTTGGAAAGAGCTCACCCATATCCGAGTCACGGCACCAGAATGAAAGAATTCCCCACGCAAAGACACTTCACCGGGAGAATTCCAATTTTATTGCAAAAAGCAGTGTGCTTATATAGAACTAAGGGGGAGATGGTAGGGTTTAGATAAATGGCAGGCAACCCGTTTATTGGCAAGTTCTTTCAGATATCAGCTCCGGAGCCCAGGAATTAGTTCTCATTGGGGCTAAGGTTCCCTGCCAGTGAGATTTGAAATTGGCGCCGGCGGGAGAGTTCACACGGGCGGGAACTTTTCGTGCCACTGCAGAAAAGAAGAAGATAGGAAGAAGAGGTGCTTAGGCGCCATGTTGGGGTTTTTTTCTCTGGGGTATGGCTGCCATTTATACTTTTCCTAACAATGGTAAATTTGCAGGTGTCATGCTTCCTTAGAGCTGGGTATGGTGGCACATTCTGTCATCCCAGCAGCTTGGGAGGCTGAAGCAGGAGGTTCAAAAGTTGGAGGCCAGCCTCAGCAACTTAATGAGGCCCTGAGCAACTCAGCGAGATCCTGTCTCTAAATAAAATACAAAATAGGGCTGGGGATGGGGCTTAGGGGTGAAGCATCCCTGGGTTCAGTCCCCAGTACACACACACACAAAAAAAAAAAGGAAAGAAGACCAGCAGTCCTCAGGACATGGGTGGTCTCAGGAGGGCTGACCTGTGGGCTAACCTCCATGCTCAGTCCTGAGGCTGGCTTTGAACTCAGGCAAGTGGCTGGTGTGGAGAGACACAGGGCCCAGGAGGGTCTTGGGCACATCTGGACCACAGATGGCTGTAGAGATTTCCTTACTAGCCTGCTCTCTCCAAATGACAAGAAGATGGAGAAATGTTGACAGGGGGCTCCATGTCAACCCTTCAACAAGCTGGGAACCATAAATGGTGGGTCTTAATTTCTAAATCTGTGAACTACAGCCAAGGACAGGAGCAGCACTGCCTACTTAGAGGTCTGTTGGGTTAATTACAGACTAGAAAGTATGGAAATACTCATGAAGCATTAAAGGACTGCTCAAAGTTGGTGACAGCTAGAGATTCCAAAATGTCTGTCAGGTATTGCTACAGGTGATGCTTGAGATTTGTGGATGCTGTGAGTGAAAGACGATAATATGTTTTTACATCTGAGTCAGAGAAGTCTTTTCAGTTTTGCTGCCCACCGTAATCTGTTGAGATAGGTGCAGAGTCTCACACTCATTACTCATGAAAATAAAATAAGATTTCTGAGCATGGGAGGAACTTATACAAATTCCCATAGCTCCTCTGTGATGGAAGATTTCACTCTGCCATTTGGGCTCTTGTAGGATTTGGTACAAAGTCCTCTCTAAAGTGTCATATTGACAATGCTGGGTTAGGAGCAGTCTGGGTGTGATGTCACATGCCAGGAGCCTTGGCTTCTTCAAGTGGATTATTGCCAGTGTCTGAGACTTGAGTGTCTCTTTTTCCCTTCCCTGTTTACCTGAGATGTATTTATGTCTTCAGAGCAACATTCTGTGCTCTGCCTTCTCTGCTATTTGGCCACCCCTGTCCTTGAGCCAGGAATTTCCTCCAGGAAGAAGCAAGGTGGTTATAATATGCAAAAGATAAAAATCTGGCTTTCGGGCCAAACAGATGCAGTTGGATTCCCAGCTTCACCTTTTCTTAGTCTGGGAGATTGCACAAGCAGTGGTTTCTGAGCCTCAGTTTCCTCATCTGAACTGACTCTTCTGTGGCTCTGAGATGCTTTGAAAATGTAATGAATGAACAAACCCAAATGAAAGAGCCCAGCCTCGGGCCCAGGACTGAGCCAATGCTCAAAGAGAGGGGGCACCTTTGTCTTTCCCCTTCCACGGAATAAGTTCCATGGGAATATAAGATCAGTGTGTCTTGGGGAGCAGGCAGGCAAGACCTTACTGGCTCTGGCCACCAGGGACTTGAGAAAAAAAGCAAAGATTCAGTGAGATGAGTCCTGAGAAGGTGGTGTGGAAAAGTTCAGAAACATCTGGGAGTAGAAGGGAAAGTTGCTTCTTGAAAAAAATCTATGTCAAGAAAAAAAATCCAGGGAATCTTAGGAACAAACACTATTATGTACAGAGTTGATAGGGCCTTGAGGATAATCTTATCCAGCTCCTTTGACCCATGTGAAAATTGAGGCACAAAGAGAAGAGGTTAGTATTGGGATCACAGAAGGCATTTGTGGAAGACTTCCTACTCCCTCTAGTGTTCATGACACCTCCCACGCAGCCTGGGTGGGACTGGAAGAGGGGCTACCTGTGTCATGGAAAGGGACATAGAACTTGCTCCTATATTTGGTGGTCAAAAGAAGAACAGGAAAGAAGGTGGGTCCATTGGCAGCATCCAAAGCCTGGACCCCAACTTTTCTGTCCCAGGCCTGGTAGCCTTGCAATGACTCTGATCTGCCAGTGGAAAATGGCTGGCCAGCCTTATCTGTCTAGAATTCTTTCTGGCCCATCCTGACAAGAAAGAAGAAATTCTGCATTCAAAGTAGGGGCTGGGTCAGACAGCATGTCCTTGGAGGTCCTCAACAGCTCTGGAAGTCTTCACACAGGGTCTCTGGAAAAATAAGAGGTGATGTCCCTGCAGAAGAACCATTAGAAACTTCTGTGTGATGGTGACACAAACCATTTCTTCTTCCATAATCATCCTTGCTATAGCCCCGGCTCAGGTCAGACAGCCCGCCATGCATGCACTTTATTTTAAAATACCTCTTGCTTTATCTATATCTATATCTATATCTATATCTATATCTATATATCAATCTCTCTATATATCTATCCATCTACCTATCTACTTATCTATCTATATATCTATATATCCATATACCTATATATCATCTACCTATCTATATCTATATATCTGTATATCTATATATCATCTATCTATCCCTGTGAATTTCTGAACTCCCAGTCAGAAGAAAGCACTCAATTCTGTCTTTGAGTGTGCTGATGGTGATGTGATTTTTCAGACAGAACCCTCTGAGTTCTGCAGCAGAAACAAGCCCCCTCCTGATGTAACTTAAAAGAATAGCCTCCCAATTTTCTCATCTCTTTGCTGGATACACTTTATCCAAGAACAAGATAAGCCAATGTTTGGTTAAATATTTCAGAAGTTAATTCTCAACAGATGTGAGAACTTATTTCTTACATTCCTCCACTCTTAGAGGGAATCTGGTCAGCTCTTCTTGATGGATTCACAAGACTACCTTTGGCCCACGTGTGCTCCACTCTTCAGGCCTTCCCACCTACATTCCATCACTGAAAGATAACAGAGCAAAGGACAGGAACACTGACAGAAAGGCAGGAAAGCTAAAAGAAAACCTTAGCTATAAAAAGGGGAAGACATTGCCTTTCCACACGTACCACCTCTTGGGTCCCCTTCTTCCTCCGGGAGAAGTCCATTCTGCTGTCCTTTAATACACTTCTACTTTCCACTCTGACCTTGCCTCAGCGTGCTTCTGTGGTGTTATACTTCAACATTGGAGAAGCAAGGACTCGTCACTGGTAAACAACGATAACACTGGTGTCTGAAGAAGTGAGGATTTCTGTCCTTTTTTTTGTGTTCTAGGCTTCCTTTGTTCTCCTGCCTTTTCTTCTTATTTTTCTCCTTCCTGAATCCTTGACTAGGCCCAGAACTAGGCCAGGAAATTGTTGGTGGGGTGGCCCAAAGGTGGAACACAGGTGGGCTGAAGGGGGAAGGGTAGTGCAGAGAGCCAAAGACAAATGAACCACCTTAAAGCTTCCTGTAAAGAGGGGCAATTCTTGGGACAGATTACCTTGGTTACAGGTGGAGGGGTGAGGTTCGTGACAAGGGTCAAAGAAGCACTCTGAGAGAGTTAAAATTCTTCCCTTATGGGACAGTCTCCAAGTGGTTGAAATCACTCAAAATTGGTCTTGTTGATCTTGCCTGACTCAAGTTATCTATCTGTACTGACTGCCTGTCTAATTCTGGCTTCATAAACACATTTGCTTTTCAATTTTCAGTATTTTTTTTCTATAATTTAACACTGCAAAAAAACAAAGAAAAAAAAGAACCATTAAATCATTAAGGAAAACAATTAATGGAATACACTTTGGCCCCTTCCCCTCAGTCTCAGGACACTCCTGCAGCATTCTTGCTTTTTTTCTGACAGGGTCACAGAAAGCACCTGGGGTCACTGTGTTAACATGAGAATCACAGCCTCAAGAAAGAGTATTTTGTAAAGTGATCCTGAATAAATAGTGAAGGAGAGAGCAGGGCTCAAAACTAGGACCTCCAAAGCCCTCAGGCACAGGATAGGCCCAGTATTCATTTCTAGTTTTGTTTTGTTTTTTTTTTTTTTTAATCTTCATACAGATTTCCAGATTTGTATTAATTTGCAGATCCACTGAAAGACCTAAGCAACCTCATACTACTTGTGACCTCATTTTGCTATGAAACTTAACCTTTGACCTATTATAATCCTAAAGTCAGGAAAATACCACAGAAAAGCTCTGTGGAAAAAGTTCTAAAAAAGCCCCAGATGGTGATTGCTGAAGATAGGCCAAGATATTTAAATATCTGAAATTCCAGATGCTCCCACCAAGGTGTGGTGGCCAATATCTAAACTAGAAGCCCTGCAGCTGGGCATGTGCCCCCCCCCACTTGCCACACCCTTGTGGTTTAAACCAATCATTTTTAATTGCATCAACCCCTTGAACTAACCAAGAATCCTTTTCATATTCTCTCCCGCCACTTAATCCACTAATCGTGTTTTAGAGTTGTTTTTGGATTTTCCGCGGTGTGTGATGATTTGCTAAGAGATGCTGTGATGTAAGGGTAAAAGAAATTGAAGTTAAAGCGTAAAAGTTAAAGTGTAAAAGATCGGGTGTTGTAAAAGTTTCTAAGCTGCAAGGTCTGAGTTAGCTGTTAAGACAATGCTTAGAACCACCCAGTAAACATTTCCCCTGATTGGTTGTTTAATAACTGAAGGGGTCTGTGTGGTTGCACGCAGGCATTGCAGGGCCTGGACCAATCAGTTTAAATGTAACCCCCTCCTTAGGAATGACCTATCACTACAGCCTGACCTGTTCCCGCCAATGAATGAACCAATCATGTTTAGGAGTTGTTGTTCAATTTTCCCGCGCCTCATGATGATTTGTTCTGATGTATACAAAGCCCTCCTCCCTCCCCAAAAAGTGTACTTAAGCAATCCTCAGCCCCTGCTCGGGGCTCTGGGCTGCTTTCCCTTCTTTAGTGGGCACGGAGCCCCAGCATGCTGGTTCAATAAACCCCCCCTTCTGCCAATTGCATGAGTGGTCACTTGGTGGTCTCTTTCTCCGACGTTTCGCGGGACCCTTACAGTGATGGATGTGGGGTGCCTGCCTTCCCCAAAAGAGTGTATAAACTTCTGCAGGCCCTGGGCTGGGGCCTCTCAGCACCCCCAGTTGCTGTGCACGGAGGACTGAGCTAGCTCCCAATAAACACCTCTTTGCTGCTCACATTGATCTGGGTCTCTGGGGGTCTTTTGGGGGCCCCAAATTAAAGCATGACAGCACCTGGGTTTTAATGCATCCAGGTCACAGTAATTGGTGGAGAAGATTCCAGGAAGGGGATATGGAAAAAAGGTCCTGATAACAGCTAGTCCTGACCCTGGCCCAGACCAGTCCGCTGTCCTTGGGGTGGGGGGGGAGTGCAGAGAGGAGCTAAGTCTCCGGAGTACTGGCAGTGGTGGGGCCAATATGTGAGCGGCTGGCGACAGCTGTGTTCTGTGGGGGCTGAGGAGGTTGAAAGTGCCAGAGACCAAGGCCGCAAAGGGAGTGGGTCAGGTGGGTGGCCAGCAATCTTCGGAGGCAGCCCAACATGCCCCGAGGCTGCAGCAGTGCTGCCAAGTCCCTGCCATTTGGGGACCCGGCGCAGGGCAAGGTGCCAGGTGCCATGGGCCATTCAGTCCTGGCACTCGGGTGCAACCCTGGGGCCCACCTCAGTTTTCCAGGGAGGCGGGGTTGGAACTGCTGACCATGGCAGCACCACTTTGCTGTGTTCCAGGCACTTAACTTGTGCATTTCCATGCTCAGGCTGCACAGAGAGGTGCAGCGCCCTGCCCAAAGTCACACTGCTGGGATGTGGTGGGATGAGCTTCCAATACCTGTGCAGGCCTGCACCCTTCCTGGCCTCTGGTCCTTCTCCCAGCGGTGCTCACAGCTGGTTCCCTCGGGTCCTGGTGGGGCTGCTGAGGGTGTGTCTGGGACTTGCTCTGAAATTGGATGCAGCAGGGTGTGTGAGTTCCTTGGGACAGGCTTTTTCCATACCTTTGTCCAATTCCTGGAAGGTCTCCCTGTTAGGTGCCCTCTGAATCTGGCTGCAACCAAATAAAACTGTTTCCCCATCTTCAGTGCTATCTTAGGTGCCTTGCCTTGTCCATCACTACAACAGCATATTTCTATACACTTAAACATTGTTTATGTTTTCATGAAATGGTAAACAGATGGGATTAATTGTGTACTTCAAATAAAAAAAATCACTTATTAAAATAGAATAATTTGCTTAAGTTCAGAAATTTCCAAGGATTGTTTTAAAGTGTGAATAAAGAAGGAGTTAACAGATGGAAAAGAGAAATTAGAAGGTTCTAAGTATGGATTTAATAGAAGGAAATGTGTTTTGGGATAAGAGCGTGTATGTGATTAAGTAAATAAGAGGGTTTAAGCAAGTGATAAAGAAGGTCTGTTTATGTTGGCTATATAGGACTCAGTAAGTGATAAAGAAGGTCTGTGTAAGTTGATTATATATGTAAGTTTTTTGAGCAAGTAATTTTGAAGGAATTAAGCATTATACAACTGTGGTTAAACAACAACTCTTATTTTGCAATATTGTAATATGTTATTTCTTTAAGAGCTAAACTTGATTAATATAAAACCATCAATAGTAATTGTGGTAGTATTACTCTTTTTTGTATATTAAATGTGTTCATGTTTTCCAGGTATATAAGTCTTTAAGATAGAAGCTCAAACAACAACAACAAAAACAAACAAACAAACATTATATCAAGCTGGTGTTCTCCAAACTAAAGTGCTCTGGTAATTTTAGACTTATAAGAATAACATATTGGAGATTTATTTATATCATTTCATTTTCTATAACTGGATCTGTTATCAATAAGATAAATATGAAGTCCTATACACTGGGTAGAATTTAAATGTAACATCATATTTTGTTAGCTACTATTCATGTAACATCAAGCAACAATATATGTAAACTTTATAAATTGATATTTAAGAAACAAAGACCAACTTCAATACTACAATGCTTTACCTAAGATTTATAAAGAGCCTTGCCTTCCCTGAGATAATGTTCTGCCTGCCATCTTACTACATATCAGAATGACTCCAAAGTAGCCCTGACTTCAGCTAAAAGCCAGTACTCTTAATTTAAGGTGAAACTTACTTTGCTGGATCTTTAAGATCAAGACTTAAAGTTAAATTAAAATGGCCAAGAAAACCAATATTTGACTCTTGCCCTCTGAGTCAATCTGAAGCTAGGGAACAGGGAACTTCTCTAAAGAGCTTTGCAACTCTGGGCCACATAACCTCCTGATCAGGGAGATTAATGAGACCACCAGAGAATGAAAAGCCAATCAGTGAACTTGCTGTGAATAGGAGTGTCATTTGAGACAGGAGATGTCCCTGATGCTTCCAAGGAAAGCCACATGGTCAAGCAAGACCTGGACCCATCATAGCACAGATAGTACTAGCAGAACAAAGAAGCTGCTTTCAAGTTCTCCCACCAATGACCCCTATGGGAACTCAGCTGACTCTTAATGAAAGAAACAAAGTCAATTTTGACCAGCTTGATCTTAAATACCTACCAAAAACAGTTAAGTTATAACACAGTCATTCCTGGGAGTAATGAAAGACAGGAACAGCTTGAAAAGAGGAGACAACAACTAGGCCAATAGGCTCCATGGGGACTGTTCAGTCAAGTGTGGCCTTGGCTCCTCCCCCTCACAGGACCCCTATTAGTCCTCTTTATGTTTCTCCTAATAGAACTCTGTATGTTAAATTGCCTACAGAAGTTCCTGCAAGATCAGATACACAAATTCACCAACCAGCCGGTCAATCAACTACTGCTTTTAAGACTACCAGCCCCTGATGCCCAAGAAAGAGACCTACGACTCATGACCAACTCTTCTAGTGAAAAACCAGCCTCTACCTCAGAGCAAAGCCTGTCCAAGGAATGGACATGACCTTTGTCCTTGGAAAGACCTACAGAGCACTCCTAGGCACATTCCCACCCTGCTAAGTGGTTTATCTACAAATAACAGGAGAGATCTGTTGTACCAGGTGTCCCTGACTCAGTCAGGCTAGGTGGAGACCCATAGTAACCCCCTAGCAGCCACCAATCAGCATGAGACAGGGAAATACCTGGGATGCCAGATGACCCTCCCAGTAGTTTATGGTATTGGGAAACCATGTAATTCAGCATGAACACCCCTCTTGGCTTTAACCAATAAGTTTGAATGAATATTTGTAACCAATAACTTCTACCCAATTTGTTCCCACCAGTGAATGTGCTAATCATGTTTTCAAGTTCTTATTTGATTTTTCCGCAGTGTGTGATGATATTCTAAGAGATGCTATGATGTATATGGGGGTCCTTGCCTTCTCCAAAGAATGTATAAAACTGCTGCAAATCCTGGGCTTGGGGCCCCTCAGCTTCATCAGTTGCTGTATGCGTGCGGAGGACCGAGCTAGCTTGCAATAAACACCTCTTTGCTTCTTACATCAATCTTGGGTCCCTGGTGGTCTTTTGGGGGTCCCAAATTCAAGCATAACACTAGCTCCAGAGACTCTGCCCCCACCGAACACCATTCATAACCTCTTTTCCACATTTTACAGCCTCTCTTTCACTTCCTAGAAATGAGATCTGCTCTCTGGCAGGTCCACTCTGCTTGGTCTGTCTGCTCTACTGTATCCCCACAAGGAAGCATCAAACCTAAACTACCCACACATCAGATGAGGAGCCACCAGCCAGACGAAGACTGGCAGATAAACTTCACTCACATGCCTAGGCACAAAAATGTTTGCTATCTACTTTCTTTGGTTGATACTTTTTCAGGTTGGATAGAAGATTTCCCTACATCCAGGGAAACTGCTGACACAGTCACCTCCAACCTCATCAAGCAGATCATTCCCAGGTTCAGACATCCCACCTCCACCCAGTCAGACAAAGGTCCAGCCCCCACTTATCAGGAAACAAGCAGACCAGTGCCTTCCTGCAGCATTCATTGCCTCAATACCAGCAAAACCACAAACTGAATTGGACCCTCTTCAACCGGGTGACTCAGTCTTACTTCAGGAACTGCATTCTCAGTCGTTGCAACCTCACTGGATGTGTAAGGGTAAAGGAAATTAAAGTTAAAGCGTAAAAGTTAAAGGGTAAAAGACCGGGTGTTGTAAAAGTTTCTAAGCTGCAAGGTCTGAGTTAAAATGTAAAGGAGGTATTGTTAGGTTTCTCTGCTACCTGCAAAACCTGAAATTTCTGTAGCTGTTAAGACAATGCTTAGAACCGCCCAGTAAACATTTCCCCTTATTGTCTGGTTGTTTAATAACTGAAGGGGTCTGTGTGGTTGCACGTAGGCCTTGCAGGGCCTGAACCACTCAGTTTGAATGTGTACTCTCCTTAGGAATGACCTATCACTCCAGCCTGACCTGTTCCCGCCAATGAATGAACTAATCATGTTTAGGAGTTGTTGTTCAATTTTCCCGCTCCTCATGATGATTTATTCTGATGTATACAAAGCCCTTTGCCCTCCCCAAAAAGTGTACTTAAGTGGTGCTCAGCCCTTGCTCGGGGCTCTGGCCTGCTTTCCTTTCTTGAGTGGGCACGGAGCCCCAGCATGCTGGTTCAATAAATCCCCTTCTGCCAATTGCATGAGTGGTCACTTGGTGGTCTCTTTCTCCGACGCTTTGCCTGACCCTTACAGATGGGACCCCATACAGTCATACTTACTACCCCAATGGTGACCAGGCTCTTAGACATTCTCCCTGGTAACATGTCTCCCACCTGAAAAAGGCACCTGTTCCAAATATCCAGTCCTGGACTTCCACCACACCCACCAAACTCAAAATTTCTCACCAATCCTCTTCTTCTTTTACTAATCATTAAATTTCTTTCAAGTTTCTATCCCAACCACAGATGGTGCTTTAACGTCCAAGTGACATGACACCAGGATTACAGCACCCACTCTCAGTTTATGGGTCAAGGCGATTGCCCTTCCACTGGCTGAAATTGGGCTGTCACCCTTAACATTACTGGATTCAACCAAGCTACCTCTGATACTTCCTAGAGTCCCTACGATAGGACCAATTGCTGATACCAAGGATCTCCTCTGCCCAGGACTGATTTGATGCCATTGACGACTTGTGGCTTCTAGGAACTTTCATGGCTTTACCCCTGCCAAAATAAGTGTTTATAGCCACTGGGTGTTATTTCTGGCTGCCTGGTGTTCCTAGACCTGTCCCTGAACATTCCTCCATTTTCCCTCCTAGGTCCCACGCTGCCCACCATTAAGCAGAATGTAGCCAGAGGATTATATGATTTCCCCATGTCACTTTGAAAAACAAATAGGAGGAATGTTAGGTGCAGGACAGGCTAAACCAAGTTGTCTGTAGAGCAGGCTGAGTGGATGTTAGCTGCAGGATAACACATGCACTCAATTCCCCCTCCCATGTCTGGCCCTTTATCACCTGTTTACATCAAGTCTGAACACTCGACCCCAACCCATCTGCCTGAAGGCAGAAGAGGACACCCTTAGCAACTACTGTGTAATCCAATCATTGTCCACCAACAAGGCAGCTTGCAGACTCAGAGGCCCCATTAGAATTTGGCTTTAAATACTCCCTCCTGCAGGAGGCCCCCATTTCTTGTTCCCTCTGTCTGAATCTCTTGCTTCACTCTCCCTTGCTCTCTCCATCTTCTATCTCTCTCTCTCTTTCTCTCTCCTCCTCTTTTGCACTGCTGTAATAAAGATCTCTTGGTCACTCCGAGTGTTGTGGTCACTTTCCTTTCACTTCCACCCATAAAGGATCATTTGGCCCTGTGTGAGAGAGCAGAGGTGGGCTTAGAATGACTTTTGTACTCCAGGAGTGGGGTCACTCGCCCAAGGAAAGTGAAATACTGGAGCCCAAGCCTTGCCTCAGGTAAAGGAAAGTTTGATTACACTTGAAGCACAGGATTTCAGTCTGGAACAGTTGGTTGTCATCCACAGAACCAAGGCTCCTCTCCTTGGTATTGAACATTTATCAAGCCCACTTTGATACTGAGCAGTGAGGTTTGTACACAACAGAACCTGCCTACACACATAAGTGAAAGTGGCTGTGATACTTTCACTTACATGTAGAAGAGAAATAAAGGGAGGACAATATATGACATGCATTGCAGTCTCACTTATAACCAAAAACTTCAGCTGTGGTGAAAGACAGCATGCGTTTGAGTGCTTGCACCTGCTGCTACTGAAGAAGTTTGAGTTGGTTAAAAAAAGAAAGAAAGAAAAAGTACTAGGATCTAGTTCAAACAAGAAAATCCAAGAGGGAGATGAAGATGGAAACTAGTGTTGGGACACTTAGTGTTGGGACAACCTTATTTAAATTAATAAAAAGGAGAGGCTAGATTTAACTAGGGATGACATGCCAAAGTCAATTACAGGCTGCCTCAGTCTACCCACAGGTTGTACTATGACCCTTCCATGGATCCCTTCAGTTGCCAATAATAACAAATAAATTATTAACAAGATTGAAATTTTTGGATTCATTGCAGTGAGATTTATGTGCCATCTCATACTGTTAGCATACATACTAGACTATGTATACTCACTATAATTTTAAATTTATATTGAGTTAATGTGTAGTGTGAAAAAATGAGCACTAATTTTCAGACAGTTTCCTTATTCTCCTGAAGCACCCCTTACTACTTTGTCTTACATAATTAGAGGCAAGGGGTAGAGTTTCCTATAAAAACTTTTAAATATTGTGTCTTAAAGTAATGGTCATTTAAAGGGGGCTTGATTAAACCATTTTAAGATCAAAATTCTTGTGACCAGAATGAATCTTGATGATACAGATCCATCCCACCCAAGCATTGTGTGAAGCCTAGATCCTGGCCCTCAAACACTAAATGCCCCCAAACACTAAATTGGTGTCCCTCAATATCTTTGATAACTAAAAATTTTCCTTAAGGACTGTTCTGCCTCTTTGACAATAATATTAGGAACATATCCATTATCTACTTTATTTTAACAAGAAAGGGATGGCAAACAACTTCTTTCTGGGAAAATTATTTTTTTCAGATGTGTCTTACATATAAAAAAGGCCATGATCTTGATTAGTGACAGCTTTGTCAATTATTCTAGAATCTTGGAAGGCAAGGTTGTGTTTGTGTTTAATGGGAATTCACATTAGAAATGTTGACATCTAAACACTAATATCATTTTAGCAGTTTGATGTGAGAACAGAGTTGGGAAGCAACAGCAGTGTGTACCATAGCAGTTCTGAGTTGAGTAGAATATACATTCATGTCATCACTTTGGGGGGGTGGGTTACTTACTAGGGGTTGAACCCAGAGGCACTCTGCCACTGAGTTCCAGCCCTTTCTCCCCTTCTTGAAATGGCAGTCTCAAACTTGGGATCCTCCTGCTTCAGCCTCCCAAATTGTTGGGATTAACAAGCAAGCAGCACCATGCCCAGCTGTAATCACTTTTAAAATAACCCTTTCTACTTACTGGTGTTCATATTAGCAAATTTTGAAAATGTAGGTACGTGTACATACACCAGACCTCATGGTATGACTCATTACAAATTTTCTTTTCATTTGAAACACTGCTAGTTATGATAGAGAAAAATTAAAATAGTGTTCAGCTCAAGCTAGCTACAGTGTAACAAAAATTTCTTCAACTTGTTTAACTCTAAAAAGGATTTTTATTTTGACTTTTTAAAAATCTTGTAAGGTGTTTGTTGCTTATTACTATTGAAAGGTGCTGTGGAAATAAACATGTAGTAAAGACTTCTCGGAAGAGAATATATTGTCAATTGTGTAGAGATGTATTGAATCTCTGTGACCTGAGAAGTCAGCCAAATTGAAAATAATTACTTTTTTTTTTTATTTTGAGCAAGTAAAATGTCCCAGAGTAAAAGAGGTCAGTACGGTTAAAAATACTGTTAAAAATCATTACTTTGGGGGGCTGGGGATGTGGCTCAAGCGGTATCACGCTCACCTGGCATGTGTGTGGCCTGGGTTCAATTCTCAGCACCACATACAAACAAAGATGTTGTGTCCGCTGAAAACTGAAAAATAAATATTAAAAAAATCTCTCTCTCTGTTGAAAAAAAATCGTTACTTTTTTCATATTCACATATTCCTAAGTAAACTAAATAAATAATGAGTTACAAAGATATTGAAAATGTTTCAGTTTCTAAGCATGGAAGAAATGCTGTCAAATGGACAAAACATGCATGACTTTATGGAGTTTTACATTTGAGAGACATAAGAGTTAATTGGAAGAAAAACAAATAATTTACCATACAATTCTGTGGTTTATAATTAAGGCATTTCATTGATTTTTAAGATGCAAATCTGAGATAGATGGAATCTTAAAATTGGCATGTTGTAACCACATGGCAATTTTTCTTCTGAGTTGTACATAGAATAAGCATGTTGTAAGTGTCTTAAAGGTGATGGCTTCTCAGAGACAATGAAATAGGAAATATATAAAAATGTCAGCACATTGGTTAATTTTTAGCACCAAAAACTATTCAAAGGTGACTTGCAAAAAGAAGATACAGATTTCTGTATCCTTCATTTTTTTGGAGGGGGGTGAGTACCAGGGATTGAAATCAGGGGCACTCATCCACAAAGCCACATCCCCAGCCCTATTTTATATTTTATTTAGAGACAGGGTCTCACAGAGTTGCTTAGTGCCTCACCATCCCTGAGGCTGGCTTTGAATTTGAGAGACTCTTGTCTCAGCCTCCAGAGCTGCTGAGATTACAGGCATGTGCCACCATGTTCCACTTCTAAATCTTTCTGTCTAAACTAGAATTCTTTTTTTTTTTTTTTTTTTGCAAAGGTCAAGAATGTTTTTTTTGGGCTGGGGATGTGGCTCAAGCGGTAGCGCGCTTGCCTGGCGTGCGTGCGGCCCAGGTTCGATCCTCAGCACCACGTACAAACAAAGATGTTGTGTCTGCCAAAAACTAAAAAATAAATATTAAAATTCTCAAAAAAAAAAAAGAATGTTTTTTTTTTTTTTTGTGGCTTGGTGGGGAGGGGAGTGCTGTGCTGCCCTGCACCCTGAGCAATTGTTGCGAACCCACAGGTGGTGAGAGGGAAGGGGGTCAGGCCTGGCTGCTGAAGCCAGCTAGCCAACCAGGGCCCTGCCCATTGGCTCCTGGGTGGGGCGGTAACCATGGCGACGGCCATTGCTAAGGGCCAGAGCCAATCAGGGCGTCACCCGGGCTGTTTCAAAAATCTCCCTGCAGCCCTTGGGGGAGGGGAGGCCAGAGCGGCGCGTGGGGGAGGGGAGGTGAGGTCGTGGCTCAGCGGGGACGGTCCCCCTCCACGTTGTAGCGTGTGGGGCCTGGGCGCTCCCCTGCAGCCCTTGGGCACCTTGGGGACACTGGGCTTGGCTGCCTTCTTCAGCTTCTTGCTCCCAGCTGCTGCCTTCTTGGCCTTGCTGCTGCTGCTGCTGCCCTTGTCCTTGGCGGCAGCGGCCTTCGGGGGTGCGTGCTTGTCGGCTGCAGTGCCCTTGGTGGGTCAGGTGTCCGTGTGGCGCCTGCTGCCGGCTTCTTGGGTTTGTGCATGGCAGGTGCGGAAAAGGGGCGCACCATTAGCTGGCAGCCAGCTTTTGGCAATGGAGCTTGAAGGAGCCGGTGGCATCTGTACCCCTGACCTGCAGTAGCAAGTCATTCTGCACCAGCTTGCGTCAAGTACTTGAGGTAGGTGCAGCTGTTCTGCTGGTCGAACCCGCCACCTTCTTGGCCCGCCAGCAACAAGCCACTGCTCGCCAAGCCTGTGGACATCTCCACCACCAGCTGGCTGTACTTGCCCGGCTGGTTCTTCTTGAGGTGCTGTTATGCTTGGGGCCATGATGGCCCTTGTCGCTGCCCCCCCCCCCCCCCCAGGGCCCCCTCTGCGCCCTGGAGCGGCAGGGTCTCCTCCAGCTCCACCAAAATGGTGGCCAGCGGATTGGTGGCCGGCGGGAAGAGGAAGGTGAGGGGCGGGGGAGGGGGGTGGGCTTGGGGCGCGGGTCCTGGGGCTGGGCTGCAGGGCTGGGGACAGATGGACCAGCACCATCCGGGAGCCGGGGTGGGAGTCCGGGGCAGCTCTGGTGCTCAGGGAGGGCTCGAGCTTGGTCCGAATCTCGCTGCTGCTGCGGCGCTGCTGCTACAAAGCTGCCCGCCTTCTAGGCGTGTGTGCTGTGCTCTGCTAAACTAGAATTTTGTATTCAGAAGATTCCTATACAGATCTTTCTCCTTGTGTAAAACAAATGGAAGACCAGTGTTCATCAACATTAGGACAATTTTTTTTTTTTTGAAAAGGGTTTGAGGAAAACAAACTTCTTGGTGCTTTTCCATGAAAGCACATGGTGGGCAGGTAATGCATTTGAGGTTAAGTTATTCAGACAATGCAGGCAGAATTTATGGAATATGGATTATTTTTGTTTCTTTGCCCTATTTCTAAAAGTTTGTAGGTCCACTTATAATTTTTTTTCAAGTGAGGCATCCTTAAGTTGAATTTCAATGATTCATAGTTGTTATTGTTTTTATAAGAATGTATTTGAAAACATTTATTCTCTGTGTACACAGTTTATGTAGGAAACTAGTTCCATGATATCTCTTGGATAGGAAGCCTGTATAAGGATTTTTTTTCCATTTGATACTGAGGACAGGTTTCATGGGAAACTCAACCATAGGTTGAAGGTTACATACCTTTTTCCTCCAGGAGGACTTCAGCTTTGCTTATCCAAGTGTGGTCCTATGTCCTGGAGCTTGTTTGAAATGCAGACTTGTGGTGTACCTGAACCTGTGGGAAGAACCAGACAAGATATGTGACTCTCAGACTTGAGGGTGTTACCAGGATTGCTGGACTAGTACAAAGTTTCTGATTCAGTAGTCTGGGTGGGAGCCTGAGAATTTTAATTTTAACAAGTTATCACATGATGCTGATGCTGCTGATACAGGGACCATACTTGGAGAACCATTATACTAGAGTGTCCATTTTTCTCCCCTTACTAAATTTCTTACTCATTCAAATAGCTTTTTAAAAACAGATTATCATATTCTTTAACTTGATTGAAGAGCAAAAAAGCATTTTTTTTTTTTTTTTTTTTTTGCAATGACCACACTAAGATTGCTTTTCAGCATCTAATTTCAGAGCAAAAAATCTCTTTAAACCTTAATTTTAAGTCTTATCTATGGGTGTCTCTTTCTCTTCTTTCTGTAAGTATTCTTTTTAATGTTTGAAAATTCTTTTAATGTAGATAACATGTTCTTATGGTTCAAAAGTTAAAATGACACAGGCATGCTTGGGAAAATGTGATTTCCAACTGCTTTCCCCCCCCCCCCCCCTTTTCACCACTCTTTCTTAGATAACCACCTTTGATTTATTTCCCATAGATGTCAATTGTTTCCTTTTATAATAGGAGAAATACCAGTGTACTCTATTCTTTTTATATAAAATATAGTATACTATGTAAGTAATTCTATCCTATGGCTTTTTCTTTTTATGCTCTTGAGATTTTTTCCTATTAGTATTTATTTAGAACAAATATAATATTTGTTTATAGAAAACACTTAAAAAAAAAAACAGCTGTGTTCAAAAAGTGTCTATTAAGTGCCTTGTTTACTTAGCCAGCCCCCCCCCCCCCCCCCCAGTGGGTGTTTGGGTTGTTTCTAGGTTTATCACAGACCATACTATAGTGAAACAGCTTGTATACATATCATTTTATACATGTGCAAGTACATCTGTGGGATACATTCCTAGATGTGGGATCCCTGCACCAGTGGGCAGTGCATGTATAATTTAGTTAAATGTTTCCTTTTTTTAGGTGTTGCACCATTTTAAACTCCCACAAGTACAGTTGCTCCTCATTATCCATGGAGGATTGGTTTGAGGACCCCTTTGTGGATACTGAAATACAAGGATGCTTAAGTCTCTTATATAAAAAGCATAGTATTTTCATATAACCTATGCACTTTCTCCACATACTTTTAAATCACCTTTAGATTGCTTAGAAGACCTAATACAATATAAATGCCATGTAAATAGTCATTACACTGTATAATTTAGGGACTAGTGACAACAAAAATGTTTGTATGTGTTCAGTATTACAATTTTTAAAACAATATTTTCACCTATGATTGGTAAATCCAGTCTGAATACCATGGATACAAGAGGGCAGATCACATTGTATGAGAGAGTTCCTATTTTTCTGGGGCCTTTCCAATGTACTGTGTACAACCCTTGAATTTGTTAACAGTTTGATAGATGAGAATTATCAATATAGAGTAGTTTAATATGGATTGCTATCATTATTAATAAGGCTGAGCATATTATGCATAAAAACTAATTGTATTTTTTTTTTTCTTGTGAACTCTCTGTTAATGGGTATTTTCACATTTTTGTTTTGGGTTGCTTTTTTCCCATTATCAATTTCTAGAAATTTGTAAATTGGAGACATTAGCCCTGTGTGATATCAATTATAGTTTTCCCCTGATTTTCACTTATTTTTATTTATATTCACATATTTTGATATACAAAAGTCTTACATTTTTTCTTTAAATATTACAGTTCATATTATTCATTACGGTATCTTGATTTTTTTTAAAAATATTTATTTCTAAGTGGTGCTGAGGATCAAACCCAATGCCTCAGAAGTGCTAGGCAAGCACTCTACCACTGAGCTACAGCCCCAGCCCAGGTATCTGGAGTTTAAGTCACTGAAAGCCCTCCAAGATTTTTAGAATTTGCCCATGGTTTCTTATAGTACTTTTATGGTATCACTTTTACATTTATATGTTCAAATTAGGATTTATTCTGGTGTTCAGAATGATGCATAGGTTCAACTTTATCTTTTTCTGTGTGTCTGTTATTTTCACCTGTTGATTTTAGAGCCCTTCTTTGAATCTGTTATGGTATTGTTAACTTTTGGAGGTATTGGGGTGTCTCTGGGGTTTGTATTCTATTAGTTTTTTTCTTCATATACCAGTATCACATTATTGGTTTTATAAAAGTTTTAATATCTTTTAAAACTAGTTTCCCCTTGTTGCTTTTCATATTCCTGGGAATTCTTGCTTGCTTATTTTCCCATCAGTACTTTTGAACTGTTTTGTGTAGTTCCAGAAAAACAGAAATCTAAAGGAAATAAACATCAGATTAAATGTATACATTTAAAATCTATTTAACTTCTCCAAACTTCTTTTTTCAGGATCTTAATAAAGATGCTATGAAAGAATGTAAGACAGGAAAATAACTAAATATTTTTACTGTGGTAAGTGTTTTATGATTTTACATTTTAAAAATTCTTTAATTATTATTATTATTTTAGTCTGCTTCCTTAATGTGTAAAAGGGATATTGTTTTAGGAGTGTTTGAGTTCATAGAACCTCTGGGTGGTAAGTTGGATTCCAATAATAATGTTTGAATAATAATGTTTTTCTTTAACTATCTCTTTGACTCTAATATTTTAATTTCTATTATCTTGTCATTTTAAAGTGTGGTTCTGAGAAGGAGATCCTGTATTACATTTACTTGCAACATTCAATGAATTCTTTCCTCTTAAATGGGAAGATGAAAAGATTTGAAGTAATTTTGGTGATATAGAGGCACTTCTTTCTCTTAAAAGTTTGTTGTGATTTTTTATTATAATAGTTAGAAAAAATTTCTACCCATATAAAACAACATAATGACAAAAGTAAGCCCTCAACTCCTGCACAAAGAAATGGCCGCCATTAACTCACTTTTGGAAACTTATTGATGGATATGAAAGTATATATAAGACTTTAAATACACAGCAGTCTCTCTATATGAAGCTATGTGGTCATTTTTACTGTGTTCTCTCTCTCTCTCTCTCTCTCTCTCTCTCTCTCTATATATATATATATATATATATATATATATATATATATATATTTGTGAGTTGAACCTGATGTGCATAATCATGGGTGATCATTTTACTGGCTGCCTAGTTTGTTTTTTAATTATTTTTTTTTTAGGTGTCAATAGATCTTTATATATGCAATGTTGAGAATCAAATCCTGTTTGTTCTTCACAGGCAAGTGCTCCACCACTGAGCTACAACCCAGCCTTGCCTGCCTAGTTTTCTATTATTTAGAGACATCATACTTTATCTAGCTACTCTTTTCATAACCATTTAGATTCTTACTTGTTATTCTTTCTTGGGAATAATGGTATGTTGATTATAGTATACTTATTCACTTATCTTCTTAGAGGTATAACTGCCAGGTCAAAGATTATATACATTATATACATTTTAAATATTGATAAATATAGCTAAGATGTTATCTGTAAAAGCTGTCCCCCTCAATGTCCATGAGAATCCTCTTTTCAAAACCCTTGCTCACACCAAGTTTTGTTAATATTTTTAATCTTTGCTAATCCAATAAGAAAAAAAAGTATATTTTTGAGATAACATGTTTTTTATTGGTACTGGGGATCAAACCCAGAGGTACTTCACTAGTAAATTAGATCCCCAGCACCTTTTATTTTATTTTGAGACAGGGCCTCGATAAGTTGCTGAGGCTATCCTTGAACTTGTGATCCTCCTGCCTCAGTCTCCTGAGTTTCTGGGATTATAGGTGTGTTCATCTGTAAACTATTGAAGGAAACCTTGTGTTTTTCAAAGATTTCTTTCACTCAACATTCTTATTAACATAAAAAATTCTCTTCCTTAAGAATATACTAGTGATTCTTACATGTCAGATATTCTTAGGCATTAAATGTGATGAAAATATTTAAATATATTGAGTTCTTTTAGGTCTTTTGCCTTGATTTTAACTCATTGTTCATATTTGAAAACTTGAGGGTTGGGGATGTGGCTCAAGTGGTAGTACACTAGCCTGGACTGTATGATTCACTGGGTTCAATCCTCAGCACCACATAAAAATAAAATAAAAAGAGTGTGTCCCACCGTGGGAAAAAAAAAAAACAAAAACCTAAAAAGTAAATATTAAAAAAAATATATTTGAAAACTTGATCAACCAGCTATAATTGTTTTGAATACAGAATGATTTCTTCTGCAAACAGCAGTACTTTTGTGTTTTATTCACCTGAAGGGAAGCCTAAAGTAACTTTCAAAATAAATTTCTTAACAATTTTAAAGCATGGATACCAATGGCTGAATAGCATACAGAATATTATTTCCATAACTGGGTGATAATATAGTTTTTATGACTTATGTAAACTATATGATTGTGCGATCATGTCTAAGACTATGAGTATCTCATCTGTCCAAAGATTTTATCACTTCCTGATGTAAATATGATTTTTAATTTTATATTTGCTTTAGATTTTATTTCAATCAAATAAGAGTTACATATAAAGATGGCCTCACATGAAGCAGATTCACAACTTTATCATTGACCTACTGTTTATTCTTTGAACTGTCTTCTATACATAAACTACATCTAGATTGCCTTTCCTGAGAGTGCTTTTCTTTTCACTTCAATTAACATTGAATAATAAAAAAAACATTGTTTACTGAATCACCCAAGGCTGGAACAATATGGTCCAACTGGCAATTTATTCACCAGTCTTCATTCAGCACTGAATATCTACCTACCTGGTAGACATCCACAGACACCCAAATCATTATTTACTTCTTTGTTTAATTTTTTGGTAGTGGGGATTGAATCTAGGGGCACTTTACCACTGAAACATCCCCAGCCCTTTTGTTTATTTATTTATTTATTTCAAATTTTTAGACGGGATCTTGCTAATTTGCTTAGGGCCTCACTAAGTTCTTAAGACTGGCCTTGAATGTAATCCTCCTGCCTCAGCCTCAACCTCCCAATGGTTGATGTATATTGTCATTATTAAGTTAAAGATGCAAAAGAGAATAGTATACATTTCAATTTAGAGAAGACTAACATGGTTTCTTTTAAATTTAGATGTGCATAACTGTATGGCACTTGCTGCCATATCATTCGATGGTACTTTATTTCAAATTTTGATGTGGACTATATTCTATTTAGTTTTTAGAATCACATAAGTCCTGTATTTTAAATCTTTTTTTTTTTTTTTTTTTTTTTTTTTTTTTTTTTTTATGGGCAGAGTAAGTATTTAAACTAAGTATGCTGCTGGATCTTGTTTAAGATCTGTTTATGTTTCTCAGTATACACATGGCAATATTTTTCACAATATGTTGTTTGAAAATAATGATAAACTAAATACCCCCCAAAATAAAGTAAATATAATTGTATGGTTCACATTTTTTAAAATAAAAGCAGAAAATTAGATTGCCAGACTTTGAGTAGAATGAGTAAGTTTTGTCTGAGACTTGCCTGTAAAGCTTTTCTGACCCCTGAACCAGTTTTTCACAGCCAAAGTAAACAGAGAGATGGTGCAATTAATGATTTAATAGATTTAAGCAGTATTTTGATCTCTATTTTATATACTTTATTTCTATTAGAATACAGGATTCTAAAGAATACATGTAACTTGTTTTAATTATTATTTTTGCAGAAGTCATTTGCACGTGAAACTTTTAAAATCAATTAAATAATACTCTAGCAAGTTTTATTTGCACTTTATTTTGTCTAGCAATTATTTCTTTTTTAAAATATTTATTTTTTCAGTTGTAGTTGGATACAATACCTTTATTTTATTGATTTATATGTGGTGCTGAGGATTGAACCCAGGGCCCTGATGTGCCAGGCAGGCACTCTACTGCTGAGCTACAACCTCAGCCCCTAGCAATTATTTCTTAATTCATAGTCTGAAATTAAATCAAGGTAGACTTGAAATTACTGAGTCTTCATTATTGGGCCAAATTAATGAAGTTTTCCTGGATTTTTCCTTCTGGTATCTTATTGTGCCTAATGATGTAATCTTATTTGTTTTCTAAAATATTGAAGTTTTAGGTTTTTGAATCTTTTCTGTGGCAATACAGGAATTTATTTATACAGTGCCTTTCATTTTACTGATGAGTTAATTTCTTTAATTTTGTGCCCTAAAACCTACTAAAAATATTCCTGGAAAGTGAGGGATTAAACAGAAGTTGTAATAAAAATGAAGGCCTTTTTCTTTATTTTTCCTGTTAGCTGCATTTGTTAAAATTTTTATACTACATTTAAATAAATATTAAGAATTTATTACAGGGATGGGTTTATGGGTCAATGTAGAGCACCTGCTTGGCATTTGGGAGGCACTGGGTTTGATCATCAGCACCACAATAAATAAATAAATAACAAATAAATAAATAAAGCAATTATGACTATCTACAACTACCCCCCCCCCAAAAAAAAAGACTTTATTAAATATTAAATGGATTGGATTTTCTGTATTTGAAACAGTTTTTTTCTATATTGGGCATAAAGTTTAATTTAGACTGGCAGAGTAAGTGATCATTTGATTGGAAAGTTGGGTAGACAGTCTTTGGTTAGTTTCATTCTATAACCTTCCAGCTAATTGTTGAATTTCATGCTCTTTTGTTCTTTGTTCTTTCTACTTTGGATCTGGTTTTATGGTTGGTTGAAATAGGAATTTATTGGTAGGAACATAGATTATTTTCCCATTTGAACAGATTGTGTGTTTTTCTGACAGCTTATTCTGTCACAGGCAGAGTGATTCAACCAGACCCTTGTGCAGAGGTGTTAGTATATGATTTGGGCAGCCATTTTCAAAAATAACAGCTTTATTGATATATAATTCACATTACCATCAAGGTCACTCCTTAAAAGTGCAATTCACTGAGTTTTAGTATATTCACACAGTTGTGTGCCTATCCAGCTATCTAATACTGAAACACATTTGTCATACCCAAAGAAGACCCATGCCCTTTAGCAGTCAGTCTCCACTCACTCTTGCTCCATGTAGGCATGAATCTTCTTTCTCTCTTTGTGAATTTACTTGTTCTGGACATGTTATATAAATGTAATCATTCAATATATGGTCCTTTGTATCTGTTTTTTTAGCCGGTTTTTGGGGTAGCACATATCAGAACTTCATTTCTTTTATTGCTAAAAAGTGTTCTGTTATATAGATACACTGCCATTTGTTTATCCATTTATCAGTTGATGGATATTTGGGTGACTTTCACTTTGTGTTCTTATGATCATGCTGCTGTGAATATTTGTGGTTTTGAGTTGACTTCTTTTTCTTTTAGGTAGATACTTAGGATTGAAATTTATGGGCCATAAGTAACTCTGCCAGACTGTTTTATAAGGTGACTCAACCATTTTATATTCCCATCAGCAATGTTTGAACATTCCATTTCTCCATATCTTTGCCAAAATTGTGCCATGGTATTTTTCCATAGTAGTCATCCTAATGGGTATGAAGTGGCATTGCATTGTGGTTTTTATTTGCATTTCCCTGACAACTAATGATATTCAATATCTTCATGTACTTGTTAGCCATTGTTTATCTTTGTTAGACAAATGCCTATTCAGATTCTTTACCCATTTTAAAAATTGAGCTGTCCTTTTGTTGTTTGGTTGTAATAGTTCTTCTGTATTCTGGATATACACAAATGTACACTTATCAGATATATGAAGTATATATTTTTTTCTTATTCTATAGTCTTTTCATTCTTATAAGGCCAATAGGTTTTTTGTTCAAGTCCAATTTACCAGTTTTTTGACTGCTTATTCAGTTTTCTCTGAAATTTTCTATAAGTTAAAAATAACAAACCTTATTTCTCAATATCTTCCATTATTTTTTTTCCTATAGAAACAATGATAATTTAGTTAACTACACAATGGGTTAGAGATATTAAAAATATTTTTTTGTTTTCAAATATTTTCATCACATTTAATGAAAGAAGCCCAAGTTTTATAACTTGATATCCAGTGCACTTTTTTAAATCAGAAAATGTCTTTGATTTTTCTGCTTAGCTCAGAATGCACACATTATTCTGTAAATATTGAAAGGTGTCTAATGTATTCTGAGGACTTGACTGGGCTTGGAGATCCAGGGATGCTTTGAACATGGTCCTGTCCTTAAGGAACCAGAGGTCATGTGCCAGGCTACAGATTTCTACAGAGGATAGTGGCACCAGTGGAGGAAGAGGGGTACTATCTGGGTGAGAAAGCCTCTCAGGGAGTCAGTGATGGTGCTCTGTCTACAGAGACTCATCAGTGATCAGAACCTTTTGTTATAGCCTATGATTCTTCCTTTCAGACATTTGCTGCTGCTGTGTGTTATGTACATTGGCACCAGCTATTTGTAACAGCAATATTTAGGGATATTGATGTAATGAAATATAGACATCAATGTGATGACTTTGATACCTAGAAGCAAGCTGGAAGAAATCCACATTTCTTTGATTTCTTCAGGTTTTCAAGAATGGGAACTTTCTACTGACTAATTAATTCAGTGTGGTGAGTGTGTGTATCTGAGCTCCAGACCAAACCCAAGCAGTTTTTGGTAGTCAGAGCTAAAATGTGAGTCAAGGAATAAACAGCTGTTTGACTGGAGGGAAGATTTTATATAGAGATTTGGCGAGTCCTGTTAAGGGATTTAGATCTTTCTTTAATAATGAAGAGATATTGATGAGTTTGGGTGTGTGTGGGGAACATGGTCCCTCCTGTTATCTGTACCACAGAAGCTGTTTGTGAGGACTAGAGACAGGAGACTTGTGGGGCTGTGGGACTAGTCCAGATGAGAGCCAATGAGGACCTGAGCTAGGGCACTGCTGATAGAGGTGGACACACAGACTGGAAATGTTTAGAAGGTGCAAGTCAGGATGCTTGGCTGTAATCAACCATCATAAGTTAAAAGGAGGATTACTGAAGAAAGAAGATTTCTGAAGAAAGTTTCAAAGGAATGAAATGCCACAGAAGCCAGCATGATTTTAGACCCTTCGGGGCTAAGCAACAAAGCAGGGGCCATACCAGGCTCTCCCACAAGAGGGAGGAAAGAGGGTCTCCTTCCAGCAATGCTTTTTAAAATCCCAAGAGCAATCTTTTTTTTTTTTTTTTTTAATTTATATTATTTTTTTTAGTTGTTGATGAACTTTATTTTGTTTATATTTATGTGGGGCTGAGAATCAACCCTGGTGATGCTAGGCCATTGCTTACCACTGAGCCACAACCCCAGCCCCCAAGAGTACTCTTAGCCTTGGGTTTTGTGCCTCCTGCTCAGGCAGAAGCTTTGCTGGGAGCTCCGTGCCCTCATCACTAGCATTGCCAGAAGTGGGGAAGGATTGTGGAGCAGAGCCATCTGTTCCTCCTTGGTTATTCAAGCTGGCTTGGGCAGATGTTAAGATCTAAAGGGAAGGTTGGGAATGCCTCAGAAGTTTTTGCCCTGGGTAGACCATGATGAGAGCATTTCTGTGCAAGAACAAGGTTCACAAGTAAGTAGACTAGAATGCAGGAAGTAAACAGAGTTCACTTTTAGACCAGCTTAGTTTGGGATGTGACTGTCAAGATGTTATGTTTCTGTGACAATTCACTTGACTTCATTCACTAATAGAAGCCTCTCTAGGGATTGGTTATTTTCTTTGCTATGACTTTCCAGAGACTGTAAGGGTAAAAGAAATTGAAGTTAAAGTGTAAAAGTTAAATGGTAAAAGACCCGGCATTGTAAAGTTTCTAGGCTGCAAGGCCTGAGTTAAAATGTAAAGGATTAGGTATTGTTAGGTTTCTATGCTACAGGCAAAACCTGAAATACCTGTAGCTGTTAAGACAATGCTTGGAACCGCCCAGTAAATATTCCCCCTGACTGCTTGGTTGTTTAATAACTCAGGGCTCTGTATGATCTTGCATATAGGCATTGCAGGGCCTGGACCAATCAGTTTGAATGTGTACCCCATTTAGAACTGACCTATCACCCCCGCCCGACCTGTTCCCGCCAATGAATGAACTAATCATGTTTAGGAATTGTTGTTTGACTTTCCCGCGGTGTATGATGATTTGTTAAAGGAGACTGTGATGTATGTAAAGTCCCGCCCTCCAAGAAAAAGTGTACTTAAGCAGTGCTCAGCCCCTGCTCAGGGCTCTGGGCTGCTTTCCCTTCCTGGGTGAGCCTGGAGCCTCAGCGCGCTGAATTGGATCCTCAATAAATCCCCTTCTGCCAATTGCATGAGTGGTCACTTGGTGGTCTCTTTCTCCGACGCTTTGCCGGACCTTTACAAGACTAGCATGGATTTTCAGAGGTACCTTTATTAGCTCTTAGATAAATTAATTAAAATTCATTTTATACAGTGCAGCTTATTCTGTTTTTGTGTTTTCGACTTGTTTTTTTTGTACCCAGGAATTGAGCTCAGGGTGCGCAATCACTGAGCCACATCCCCAACAATTTTTTTTTCCTTTTTCTTGAGACAGTGTTCTGTTAAGTTGCTTAGAGCCTCACTAATTGCTAAGGCTGGGTTTGAACTTGCAATCCTCCTGCTTCTTGTTTACAAGTCACTGGGATTATATATGTGTGCCACCAACCTGGCTGAACAGTCTTTCTTAATGCACAGAGAACAGTAGATGCTGTTTAACTGGTCCTTGCTCCTGTGTTAGTGAAGTCTAAATTGAAATTTCTTTCTGCATCTCAAAGAGTACAATATAGTTTACAGCAATTCTAAAAGGGTGGAAGTTACATGGTTTCTGTAAACTTATTTTCTGGATGTAATCCATGAAACATCATTGTGTGTAGCAGTTAAATAGGAATTTTGGTCAGAGGACAGTGGAAGGCTGGGCTGGCACTACACTGTTACTCCAACAGCATCATTCAAACACCAGTATTCTGGGCTGGGCATGTGGCTTGCCTCACATGTGCGAGGCCTTGGGTTTGATACTCAGTTCCACAGATAACTCAGTGTTCTGTTTTCATTAATTAAATACAAAGTCATTTTTGGAGGAATGAAGGATAAATTACTCATTTATATATCTTATGTGTTATAAAATGACACGAATCATTTGCTTATGTGATAAACACTGCTACATTTAAGATCATAATTGTTTTGAATATTTAAAGTCACTTTAAACATGGTCATGATTGATAATAGCATTGCTGGTAAGGCCATTCCATAGACGTCATTTTACTAAAGAGATCTTGATTTTGCCTGGCTTTGCAAGATATGACAATGAAGGCTTGCTGAATGCCAAAACTTGGAAGATAAATTTTTGCCCACACCAGCTCTGCCACTATGTTTTTTTCTCCTCCATGCCAAGGTAGATGGTCAGATTAAGGTGAATTAGAGAAAAAATAAATTTGATGAGATTAAATGGGAGGTACTCATGGTGGGATGAATCCATATTCTCTGGCAGGTGTGGTCCCATTTGGGGCCCTCTTGATGAAAGATTCAAGATATACTCTGTGCTGTTAGTAATGGGAAGTAGCTCAGTGACCTTGGACAAGTATATTAAGGTCAGTGACACTCTACCTGTCTATAATATTCTACATCATAGCATTGTTGTGAGGATGAGCAGATCTGCTGCATATCAACTGGTAAGCACAGTGCCAAGAACATTTCAAATTACAAGTAGATCTTACTCCACACAACAATGTTTTTCTTCAAAGTAAAATGCAACAGGAGGGCAGTAATTGACATCAGAGGTATCACAAGGAACCACAAATTGGCTCTTAGCTTCAATGGAACTCAAGCTGTAGTAGGTGTTATTTCACAATTTTAATTAAAATCAGTATCAGAGGTGAGATGTAAATTTTCATAATTTTAACTATAAGCAGTTAGATTTCTGTGATTTTTTTCACCAAATTACCTAAAGCAAGCCATTTTCATTTGTAAAACTCCAAAAATCAATAAATAGAAGGTGCAATAACTGAATACTATGGTTGGTTTCATCTTTTGTTTAGTGGATACTGCTTCTCAGTGAAGATGAGAATACTTGGATATTGTGCTTGCAGAGCTCATGGTCTAGGTTCCATGGTTACTTAACACTCAGGATTAGTAGTGTTTAATGTAGATATGAATTTGGGTATGATGTCTTTGGAACACATGCAGAGGAATCATGTCAGTCAAAATTCACTAAAAGCTTATGGTTTAGCAAAATTCTACCTTTGAGAACACAAAACATGACAGTTCTGAAGAACCTGAAAAAAAAATTAGAAGAAGAGTAACTTTCTAAGAGAATCTGAAGCACATGCCATCCACAGTTATCACTGACAAGTGATTTTTATAGATTTTGGTGGACGTGGCATGAGTTTGTTGGGTTCTTTTTTTTTTTTTTTTTTAATTATTCACTAGTTCTAATAAGTTATACATGAGAGTAGAAAATGCTTCAATTCATCATAAACAAATGGAGCGGGTGTTTTGTTCTTTTAGAGAAACAACCTTAAAGGGTAGTATCATTGCAAGGGAAAAAGATAGTGGATGGTTTTCAAATGGATATCCTTGCTAAGCTGTAAAATGTCTTGAATATTGTGGCAGAGCTATGGATGGTTATATTTATGATGAATAATTACGGTTGTATCTTCTATAAGATATAATAATTTCCATTCTTGGTTCAGTTAGCTGAGCTCAGTAATGAAGAATATGTTGTTAGAGTGTTATATTTAATACCACCTGTTAGAATATTTACTTAAATTTTCCTGTTTGTTATTGGTATTTTAAAAAATATCACTTGGGGTCTGTCTTCACATCCTTTTATATTTCAAAGCCAGAATGACCTCTTAGAGCTTGTAGACTCTTATACTTGCTGTGTGTGGAATAATTTTTAATCTTTTTTTCTGAGTTCACTTAAGATATGAGAGATACTTGTCATTTTGGAATTCTAAGCTGTTAGGATACAGTTCTTCAGTCATGTTATCATTGAAATTTAATATTTTAACATTTAATTAGAAGAGTCACTGTTCTAGGCTGTGGCCTGTTTCCATTGCTATTCTTTCATCACATGATTTAAGTGTTCCTAAACTTTACAAATTATTCCCAAAGAAGACATGGAATAACTTTGTAATTCGGTACTGTCTATTCTGCATGAAATCCAACACTTTCAACAGTGCCATACAGAGAGCACATGTGCAGTAATTATTTATTTAAATTAGAGAATTGCTTTAGGGCAGCTTGCAAAAGTAATGTTTTCAGTATTCAGGGACTGAGCCTTCAGTACTGGTAGTTTAGCTAAACATTCAGACTTCATTTGAAGCCAGTAAACAGACAACTGTGCAATCCAGGGAAACCAATTTCTTTAATTTTCTATCCAATAGTAATTTTCTTTTACAGTCATGTTTATATAGAGTAAAGGTCAAAAGAAAAGGTGTATTTTGAGCAGTTACATTAGTAAGTTTGCTACAGTGAAAGATTTTTGGTATGCTGATGGAAAAGGGACAATTTAAAATAGATATTATAAAATTCAGGTAGCTCTTTTTAAAGGCAGTTTTATTGAGGTCTAATTGACATCCAATAGACTTCATGTTTAAAGTGTATGATTTTGTCAGTTCTGACACAGGTGCACACCCTGGAAACCATCATCACAATAAGGAGAATGAGCAGATCCATCACCACCCCAAATTTCTTTGTACTTCTATCCTCATGGTTCTTTGTCACTTTTTCCAGACAGCCACTGACCTCCCTCTCTACTGTTACTGTAGGTTAGTTTGCTTATTCTAGTGTTTTATGTAAATGGAATTCTATCACATAAACTTTTATTTTTTGGCTTCTTTCACTCAGTGTAATTATTTTGTAATTTATCTCTTTCTGATGATATCAATAGTTTATTCCTTTTGTATGCCAATGAGAAAAGAGAGCTGGCAAGAGAAGCACCTCAGCACTTCCCTCTCCCCCGTCTTCTCTGTGGGCCTCACTTTAGCCTGAACAGTTGGCTAATACTTGAGAGTAACAGGAGGCAGGAATCCACTAGGCAGCTCTTTATCAGTCATATTTCTTAGAATGCTGTTGCTCTTTTTTTTTTTTTTTTTTTTTTGCATTCAAAGCAAGCTGTGGTTAGGTGCTGAGCAACTTGTTGAGGCAGCTTGTCTTCCCGGCCTCCTCATGATGCACCTGCGGTACTCACTATGCATCCTGCTGACTGACAAGACATTCTGCCAGCCCCAGCCTCATGTGCTCCTGGTGTGTTGCAGGCTCTGCAGGTGACTTGGAAGGTGAGGAAGGATGGCCATGCCTGATGCAGGCACTCTGTGCTTGTGGACTGCCTTTGTTCTACTAGGCTGCACTTTCAGAGCACAGGTTCAAGGATGAAATTGTTGAGAACTTCAAGATGGTGAGCACAGCACAGCAGAACAACTGGGGGGGGCCCTTCTGGGCATGGGACCTTTTGTACTTGTGAGGTTGGTACTGTCTGCCCAGAGTCAGAAGAAGGAATGCTGTTGGTATTTCATGAAAATATGGCCTTGGACAAAGTTCACTTGGACTGGAGGAAGGCTCTGTTTGGGAACTCAGTTGTCAAAGACCTGCTTAGAGGATCACAAGCCCAGTGTTCTTGCCTGAATTTACCTGGAAAAGATGAAGGGGGCATCTTTGAGGTTCCATGTATTGTGGATAAGAAGTGTGACTATCAATCTGGATTTGGTCCTTGAAGAGTGCTACGTGTGGGAGGGGGGGGGGGCTGACCTCTTGGAGTCATGTCTCCATTTCTTTCTGGAGAGAACAAATCTGACTTCACAGCTGCTGCTGAGATCAGGTAGTGGGGGGGTGGAGGTGGTGCTTTGTGGTCCTGTGCTCAGGTCGTTAAGCAGTCAGGTTAAGTCCACTCGCCACCGATGTAATCCTGGCTGACTATATGCTTGAGACCCAGGGCCTCAATGCTGAGGAGCCCTGGACCAACTCGATGTGGCAAAACTGCACTCAACCTCACATGAGGATCTGTGTCTCACTGGCACACCTAGGCAGTCATATCCAGCTTTGAACATCTGAACACACAAGGTAATTTTCATGGAAAAACTGCCCTGCCAGTGTCAACCGCATCATTGTGGCTGATGGATCCTCTTCTCATTTAAAGTTTGAGGAGATTTAGGTATGGACACTAAAACAAAATGCAGAGGCTGTGTGAAAAGACAGCTGTGATTTGAGCCATGAATGCTATGCAGCCCACACTCTTTCTCCTGTGTCACCCTGTCACCGTGTCCCTTCTTGGTTTTGGGAAAGCCTACTTATTGCAGAGTGTATAAGTGGATGGAGTGACATAGGGCAGTCTCACAAAGCACTTCATGTGATGTCTCTTTCTGCAGAATTGGGTGGTGGGGGGCAAAGCCACCTTCCTAATAGCCAGGGAAAGGATGCACTTCACGCTCACTTGGCAGGGGCCTCTGACCACTTGAGGCCAAAGAGAAATGAAGGACAGAACCTTAAAAGACAAAGTGATCTTTTCCAAACCATGAGCCATTCAGGGGATTTTCCAGGCAGCACCTTTGAGGAGCACCTCTGTACAGTGAGTCTAATTCTGTGTTCTGTCCACAGACATCTGATGTCCCATTATTCTTTCTCCTGAATCAAACCATCACTTTGCCTCACTACTGGGCATCTCCTCCAAGACAGCTACCTGTGGGGCAATTACTCATCCCCATGAGAAAATGTGAGACACCAAAAAGACCAAAGCAAAAAACTAGTTAAGAAACTACAAATAATAAGTAAAATCGATGGCCCTTGTTAGCTTTAACAAACTGATGGATTTCTTTCCCCATGAAACAATGAAAGTACACGTGAATTACCCAGTAAGTTTTGAAATACAGATGACAGTCATCATTCCAGGATATCAGGTTAAAAACATTCTTAGGAAACATGCAACCTTGTTAATTATGTTATGTTTTTCTTCAAACTGGAGTAAATAACAGAGTGAAGTTTACTGCCTGACACTAAATTTGTTACTGATATGCTCTTCACAATCTCACATTTTTATTTTACCCATAATGTGCATTTATTTTTCTCAGGCTGATTGATTTTCATGTGAGAAATATACTTGCCTTGGTGGGCACAGCAGGTCACTCTCAGGCTTTATCATGATGTGCTCACCAGGCCCTCAAGTGCTCACACATGAACTTCACACCCATCTTTCCTGGATGTACAAAACCACATCATCACTAGATTCTTAGCCATGAAAATTTCTTGTGCCACCTTTGTTTATGAGCTTGATGGAAGGGGCTGACTCTATAAATTGTTGTCTCTCCTCAGAGTTTCTGGTGATGCTGATGATGGCAATGATGGTAATGGCAATGATGTTGATAACAATGATGATGATGGTGATGACAACTTTATTAAATTGACATTTAGAAGCATTCCTAATTTTCACGAAAACTCATTTGTCCTGGTGTGGCAGGAAATAAAAGTGGAACTGGACTTTATTTAAATAACAATAAAGTTCAAATGCAAGGGCTTAAATAGAACACAGATAATTAGAAGGTTACAGGCCATAGCACAGTTGTATTTTTTTAAATATTTTTTTCTTAGTTGTAGATGAACAAAGTATCTTCTTCTTCTTCTTCTTCTTCTTCTTCTTCTTCTTCTTCTTATTATTATTATTATTATTATTATTATTATTATTATTATTATTATTAATGTGGGTCCAGTATCAAACAGATTGCCTCATGCATACTAGCCAAGCACTCTATACTGAGCAACAACTCTAAACCCTTACCTGGTATTTTTTTTAATATTTATTTATATTTTATTTATTTATATGTGGTGCTGAGAATTAAGCTCAGGGCCTCATATATGCTAGGCAAGCACTGTACCACTGAGCCACACCTTCAGCTCTTTCCTGGTACTTTTTAAATATCTGTTTTACATAAATTTTAATTAGTAGCTTTAACTATTTTCCAATATCTGTTTGGATTAAATCAATAACCTAGAAATCAGTGAAGCAAAGTCTAGTTTTATATCAAACTCTGATTTTACTTCCTCTTTCTTCCCCAGACTCAACTTATCACAGTGTCTGAATTAATATTCCCCGTTGAGGAATTTACTGTATGTTGTCCACATTCCAAACTCTAAAATTTACCTATTCCTTAATTTTAGAAAAGTCTTACACAATTTGTCCAGAGGTACCAAAATCTCTTGGAGTACTCAGAAAAATCCATATCTAACTCTTGCCTTTTAGAGAGCAGTTTGAATTATAAGTATGCAGACTTTAAGGCAAGTAGATGGATGATCTGCAGCTGAAAGGAACCTTTTCATCAATACCCTGCATCTAAAAGGTACTTCATTTGATTCATTTTATTAGATACTGTGAATAAACCTAAAATGAAAATGGAAGTGAGGTAATTTCTTTACCAAAAGTGTTCCAATTTCTTTAGATATTTATCCAGAATTATAATTACTGGGTTATAGGGCATTTTTTTAAACCAAGAATTGTTATTTATTTTTATTTATTTAGGTACTTTACCACTGTGTTACATCCCTATATTTTTTAATAAGACAGGAAATCACTGAGTCACTTAAGCCATTGCCAAGTTTCTGAGGTTGGTCTTGCATTTAAGTTCCTCCTGTTTCATCCTCCTGAGCCACTGAGAGTACAGACATTCACAATAATACCCTGCTTCAAAAAAAATTATTATTAGTGGATTATATGGCATTTTTATTTTGAGCTCTTACGAACCATGATAGGGGCTGGGAATGTGGCTCAAGCGGTAGTGGGCTTACCTGGCATGCATGCAGGGCTGGGTTTTATCCTCAGCACAACATACAAATAAAGATGTTGTGTCTGCCAAAAAATAAAATGAATAAATAAATATTAAAATTCTCTCTCTCTCTCTCTCTCTCTCTCTCAAAAAAGAACCATGATAGTTTTTTTCAAAACAATCTTTATTAACTTTATATTGTAACCAAAACTTTTATCTATACATATACACATATACTCGGGAGTCCCTACTATCTTTCAGATATTTGTTTGGTTTGGTGTGGTTTGGTGCTAGGAATTGAACTTCGGGGGTGCTTACCACTGAGTTATGTCCCCAGTCCTTTTTTTTTTTTTTTTTTTTTGAGACAGGTGATATATCACTAATATCTCACTAAGTTGCTTATAGCCTTGCTATGTTGTTAAGGCTATCTTTCAAATCACAATCCTCCTGACTTGCCTCTCCAGCCTCTAGTATATTTGCCACTACACCTAGCTCTTTCAGATTATTATAATAACCTTTTCAACAACACTGCCCAGGCTACAGAAAATCTCTTTGACTGATGCATTTTATCCCTATGGAAAGTTTATATGAAGTAGCCAATGTAGGACTATTCTGTAAAGATTTGTTGGAATAAAGAGAAATCATTGTCTTTTAACCTCCTTTTTGAACTACTGTTTGGTATCATAGTTCATAAAAGTGCTGGGAAAAGAATGTAAATTCATTTGTTTGAAATCTACAGAGATTTACATAAGATCCGTCACCTTTTGTTCTAGAGTTTGAACTTCAGTACATAGTAATGTAAACAAAATATGTTAAAGTTGAGACATTCAGTACATACATCCACACACACACATCCACACACACACAAAAAAAAAAACTTTGTAGGAGCAATTGGTAGTTCTGGCATTATTACTAGTGTATCAGGGACATAGTAACATAAACAAAATATGTTAAATTTGAAACATTCAATACACACATACACACACCCACAAAAAAAAAAAAAAAAAAAAAAAAAAAAAAAAAAAAAAACCAAAAAACTTTTTCTACGACGAATTGGTAGTTCTGGCCCTATTACTAGTGTATCAGGGTTGGGGCAAGATTCAGGAAGTGCTAAAATCTCACTCAAGCTAAAAGTAGTTTACTGGATTCCTCCCTATTTAACCTATAATACAAGCTAGAGTGAACTTCATCTGTCAGCAACAGCAATTGGGAAAATATGCTGGCAGATTTTTTGAGATAAATTGACAGCTTTGATACTTGGGTATTTTTGTGTCTTGGTCACAGCTGATGAAACACTTGTGAAAAATTTTATGGCTCCTAGATATCACCATTTTTTGGTATCATTTCTTTCATATTTCCTTCTTTTTTTTTTCTTTTATTGTGGTACTAGAGATTGAACCCAGGGCCTTGTGCATACAAGGCAAGCACTCAAAAAAAAAAAAAAAAAAAAAAACTGAGCTACATCCTCAGCCCCTCTCTCACATTTCTGTTCACTAGAGGTGATGATGGTAATTGGGAATTTTGTCCCAAATGTGTACATTTCTTAAGACCGGACTAATATTCAGTGTATCTAAATCTCTCTACTCATTCATGATTTTGCCAAAGAGATACTCACAGTAGTTTTTTTTTTTAAATTTATCTATAGATGGAGGGAGAGTGTCTCATTTAATATTCTGCTTCATTTTCAACATCATTCCCTGTTAATATTTGCTTTTTATAGTGTTACTAAGTTTGGAACTGACTATCTTGCGCATTCTGCACACACACTCTAACAGTGAACTTTACCTCTATGCCCCAATTCTAACTTTAGGTTGGATAGATTCATTCATTCAGGTCTAATGTTATTTTTCATATGGTCGGTTTTACATATGCCTTTCTATTGCTCTTAACAATACTATTGATCTACATATGGTTTCAGATTTGATTTATATTATGATATATTGGCCTATATTATTGCAATATAGTTTCATAATATACATTAAATGTGTCTCATAACAATAACTATATTATTTTTTTTATTAAAAGTTTTGGGGTATTTTACATATATTTTATTTCTAAGATAATTTTTTGGTCCCTTCTTTTCTTTTATTTGGTACTTGGAATTAAACTCAGGGGAATTGAGCCACATCCCCAAACATATTTTGTATGACATTTAGACACGGTATCTTACTGAGATGCTTAGGGCCTCACTTTTTTTTTTTTTTTTTTTTAGAGAGAGTGGGAGAGAGAGAGAGAAAGAGAGAGAGAGAGAGAGAGAGAGAGAGAGAGAGAGAGAGAATTTTTTAATATTTATTTTTTAGTTCTCGGCGGACACAACATCTTTGTTTGTATGTGGTGCTGAGAATCGAACCCGGGCCGCAAGCACGCCAGGCGAGCACGCTACCGCTTGAGCCACATCCCCAGCCCCAGGGCCTCACTTTTGCTGATGCTGGATTTGAGCTCACAATACACCTCCCAAGGTACTGGGATTACAATTGTGCACCAACAGGTCCAGCTCTCTTCTTGTATTTTAAGAAAAACATGCTAAAATTTTGATAGGAAAATATTATATATTAAATTGAGTTAAAATAGTTGTCTTTGTAATGATTAGTTTTATTTACAAACATGGTATTTTATGTGCTTTTGTAAATTTTTATTTAGTTTGTGATACGTTCCACATATTTTCCTTGAAATCCATTATACATGTGATGTATTTAACAGATGTAACTTCAGTATAATACTTATGTGGTATTATACTGAATACCACATACATCCACACACACACATCCACACACACAAAAAAAAAAACTTTGTAGGAGCAATTGGTAGTTCTGGCATTATTACTAGTGTATCAGGGACATAGTAACATAAACAAAATATGTTAAATTTGTACTCTAATTAAACCAAAAATCTTTCTGGGCTCCAGAAACCATTTTTTCTCAAACTTTATTATTTTTATTTTTCTGAATCACCTCATCTTTCCTCCTAGGCCACATATTTCTACTGTATTGACAAGTATAGCTGTAGTCTTATGCTATTACATACTTGTACACTGTCATTATACACACATACTATAATTTCTACAGGGGTAAGCTGCTTGGTGAGGAGTATTTCATATATATATATATATATATATATATATATATATATATATATATATATAGTTTTCATGATGAAATAACAGCAATTTCTACTCCATCTTTAGTTCATGATAATTTGTTCTGGGTCCTCATCAATACATTGTATTTTTGTTGTTGTTGTTGTTTCTTACTGGAAATTTAAATCAGGGGCACACAGAGACTGGGTCACACATAGTTGCTTAGGGTCTTGCTATGTTTCTGAGGCTGGCTTTAAACTCAGGATTATCTTGCCTTAGCCTCACAATCCATTGGAATTAGAGGTGTGTGCCATGGAACCTGGTTCTATTTTATTTTTATATTCAAATATATATTACTTCTGAAAATAATTTATTCTTGATATTAAGAAAGCATAGAATACCATTTTCCCCCACAAATAACTCCCCCTTTTTTTGGAAAAGATGTCAATTTTTTGGAAAAGATGTCAATAGTGCTAGATGTATAATTTATTAATGTCTAAATGGCAAGATTATTATTATTATTATTATTATTATTATTATTATTATGCTATGTATTAGTTACAAAACTTTATCTGTTAATATTATTATAAGGTATATACTCTTTTCTATAACTTTATAACATACATCATTGAGTATCAAAATGACCTTTTGGGAGTTTGGAGGTGAGGTGAGGGATCATGGGGTTAAAAATGATGGTGGAATATGATGCATATTGTTATATAAAGTATATGTATAAAGAAGTGAATTCATGTAAATATAATTTGTATAAAACCAGAGAAATGAAACATTGTGCTCTATATATGTAATAAGAATTGTAATGCATTCTGTTGTCATATATAATTAAAAAAAAATATTTAAAAAGTAAAGATAAATGATGGCATTATGTTCTAACTGAAAATAAATACTACTCCTTTTAAAAATTGAAAAAAAAAATGTCTGTTGGTGAGTTGTAAACTTTATGAAGTACAAAATGTATCCTGAACATTTGGTAATACATAAACCTAGATGTAGGTATTTATAGTGTTGTCAGCAAAATTTAAAAAAATACTGTAGAGTTCATTTTTTTGCAATGTATACTCATAATTATATGAGATGCATTTTGTACATATACATGTATACTACCATTATATATAATTATTATATGATTACTACATCTCACATTAACTACATTTATTTCAAATTAATTTGTCTTTTGAAAGCACTGATATATGACACCCTTTGATAGGTACACTTGGTGTGTCTTCAAATTTGTCAATTTTATGTATTATGTTCTTTTCTTTATTCTCCTTTTTATAGAATTTCTTTTTCCAAATTATCGAGATTAATAAATTTTAAACAATTCAGTATGACAGTGCAGTCTGTAGATTTTCTTTTTTTAACCTAAGACAAAATACATCCCAATTTTAATAGGATTATTTTTATGTAAATGACTTTTAAAAACCTGCATATATAACACCCTTACCTGACCTTACTCTGGACTATTGATATCTGGGTGGAGGGGATCTCAAAGTGATCCATGGAAAAGGCAGAACAGGGATGGATCAGGATGTGACATTGGTGGATACTGAGTATGCAGTAGTGAGTATTCATGAAAAAGTATTGGTGGAATAGGTACAGGTAGACAAAAAATGCTGTGAAGGAAAGAGGGAAAAATGACCAGCTCAAGAGTTCAGATTTAAAAAGTCTAATGGTGGATCAATGGTAGTGTGAGGGTAAAGGGTAGTTTCTTTGGAGGCAGAAATAAGGTAGAAGTGAAAGAAGAAGGTAACTCTGGCCCAGTCCCCAAGAGAAAGAGTCAAATGAACACTACCCTCTCTCTCTCTCTCTCTCTCTCTCTCTCTCTCTCTCTCTTATATATATATATATATATATATATATATATATATATATATATATATATATATATAATGCTAACTTCTATAACATTAGATTAATGTCAGCCAGCCTCAGCAACTTAGTGAGGCTCTAAGAAAATCAGCAAAACCTTTTTTCTTTATAGAATAACTTATTAAAGGCTGAGAGTGTTTCTTAGTAAAAACGCATATCTGATTTCAATTTGTCATATGAGAGAGAGAGAGAGAGAGAGAGAGAGAGAGAGAGAAAGATCTTGCAAAAATTAAAAAAAGCAATCAGTGACACTGTTAGTGTCAAGGATGTAAATAATTTAAAAGTAATACTGAGCTAGTTGGAAAACTCATCTAGGTTATTAACTACTGCTTGGGAAATTAGTCTACTCTCCAAAATATAAAAGTGAGAGAGAAATCCTTTATTAAAGTGTATATAAGAAAAAAGAGGAGTTTTGACACAGCTTTTAGTTGACCCAGACTGGGTCAACTTTAGCAGGTGATTAGGGTTCTGCAAAGATGATAAATCCTTGAGTTATTTGGAATAATGTGATCTTATCTAGTCTTCATAAATGAAGATTGAGGTCTAATATAAATCAGGGTTGGCAAAGGAAAACATTTTAATGAAAAGTAAATGTATGAATAAACACATAAAACAATATTTAACCAAAAGTCAACATTCAGAATTTATGCAATTATGTAATCACCAGTAATGTAAAAACAATGACAACTAAAAAAAAGTGAATTCATAAAAAACAAATAACGTAATGAATGAATGAATTAATGAATAGCTAACAAGTGCAAAGATGTAATGTGACTGGAATTGTCAAAGTCAGCTTGTAGCCATGAAAAAGTGTAAAGGTACATAGAAATGGTGTTTTACTACTTACTGAGACATACCCTATGAACTATAAATTCCACTCCTAGGTGGGAAGAGTTGAACACAGAACCCATTCACCTGGCTCTCTCACTTTGGAACTGTGCAAAAAATTACCTTTTTCTTTCCCTCAAATTTTATTGCTGCTTCCAAGAACACTACCCTCTATATTCACGCTATCATTGTAGACTTGTAGCATGTGAACCCCTCTACTGTTCAAGTTTTTCTTCTTTTTTTCATTGCTATTTTTCTCCCTACCCCCATATCATCCACCAATACATATTTTGTATAGCAAAATCTACATACTCAGCAATCACCAGTCTTATATCTTACTATATCCATTTCCTACCTTGTGCATGACCATTTTGAGATCCCCTCCATGAAAACATCAGTAGTCCAAAGTGATCAAAATGGGGGTAAAAATTGCAGAATATTAAAAGTCAGTTACAAAACAAGAAAGCTATAAAAGTGGGCTTCATTTAAAGGTGAAAATAAAAAGAAAATCTTTAGACTTCACTAGTTAAAATAAAGAATGAAAAATCTATGAGTCTCAATAATTTGAATTATACTTGTGAGTCACTTTTTTGGGGGAAGGGATATAAGAACATTGCTAAAGAGTTTAAAGTTCAAACTTTTTTTATGAGACAAAGAATAAAAAAATTTAAAAAATATTTATTAAAGTAATTGTGGTATCATTTTCATAAAAAATACATATTTATTCACAAATTGCT